>NC_133325.1:405737477-405904150 GCF_042186555.1 Aquarana catesbeiana
ACCAGCTGGAAACAAATGACACTGGCTGAACTGTGAGCCGATCTGCAGCTCTATTTACTACATGAGCATGCAGGAGTAGTGCAGCTAGATTTTAATATGCTGGATGGAATGCTAACATTTTACTCTGCATGTGTTAACATTTTTTTTTCTTACCTATTACTTTTTTTTTATATATATATACAAGTTTCATACAGTGAAACACTGAGAAACAGACACACATGAGTAGAACATAAAACAAAATATCAGTGATTGTTACAGCTTGATGGATCAGCACATAAGACCTACCTTGAACAGCAATGGGTATGATGTTGGCACAATAATCAACAACCAATCAATAGATTTTGGGGTCCTCACATGCATTTATTAACTCCTCAAAATAAAACATTGGTACAACTGTTGCTAATAAAAAAGAAAAGCAAAAAGCATTGCTGAGGATGTCAGTTCTTCGGCCTCGGAGTTTCTAAACCATTCAGTACGAGGGCCACAATGTATATTTTACAAATATTTGCAAGCCAAAAATAAATCCGTTTTTATAAATGAATAAATACAATTTAAATGAATGAATATGTTTTACATGGAGTTTTTTTGTAATCAGCATTATGTTATTACTATTATCGTTATTAGTAGTATTGTTATAATACAGGATTTATATAAAGCCAACAGACAGCACAGTTAAAATTCAATTCAATACAAGAGGGTTAGGAGGGTCCTACTTGTGAGAGTTTACAATCTAAAAGGGAGGGGTAAAGCCTGGTACACACTAACTAAAAAAAACGGTCGGAGCTACTGTACTAACCATGTAAGGATAGTTTACTGATCTCCCCCGATGAGCTGTTGTCTTCTGACAGGTGGACACCCCTACCAGAACACCCCGATCAGTGCTCTCTGCCATTGGCTGAAAGCGCTGATCGGGAGTCGGTCGGCTGCTGGTTTTCCAGCATACACGTCCAGCAGAAGCTGGTCAAACAGCCTACTTTTGTCGGGCAGACCAACATACACACGGGCCGTATGTCGGCCATTTTTTTTTTTTAACCCACCGTTGTCTCCCAACTTTCGGCCGGTGTGTACGGGGCTTATGTCATATAAAAGGTGATAACTGGAAGGCATGAGCTGATGGGGATTAAAATTAGGTTCAGTTGTTAGGTGAAGATGGGATAGGCTTCCCTAAAGAGATGAGTTTTCAGGGATCTTCTAAAAGTGGACAGAGTAGGAGATAGCTGGACAGATTATAGGATTCAGAACAACAGAGAAATAACTTCAGTAAAACAAAGCAAAGCAATGCCAAAAAATCTTGAGCCATTATTAAGGGTTGAACAAAAATAAATTCAGCCTTTACGTCAAGGTCTCCATTGCAGTCCCCCCGAACTGTACATCAGAGTCCACATCAGAGTTTGCCCCTACAGCAAGGTTCACACTATTGTGGCTCTGCGAGCCACGTTTTAGGCAGGCATGGCAGCCCATTCATTTGAATGGGCTGCCCTCCCTCCTGAAATGCAGAGTAAAGGTCCCTGCAGCATTTTAGAAATCGCAGCCCGCACGGGAACTGCAAGTGCAGTGCGTTTCCCAGAGCAAGATTGATTTCCAGTGCATGCGGCATACCTTTAGGACTAATGTTACCCACATGCATCTCCTGCATTTCACGGTGCTGATGGTTGCGGCTGTGATAACAGGTGCTGATCCGCAGCAGGAACCACCTGCATAAGTGTGACAAACGTGAACCTAGCCTACATGATTGTTCCCATCAGAGTTCCCTTTTATATCAGAGTCCCCTCTTACATCAATGTCTTCATCAGAGCCCCCCCCTTACATCAGTGTCCCTATAACAGTCCCTCTTACCTCATTAGTCTTACAGATCAATGTAGCAGCAGGGCAGGAGGCAGAGCAGGTCCGGACTTACAAAGTTCCATCCTCCTATGAATGCTGGGGTAAGCATATGCTTTCCTGCTAGGACACCTGCAGTCCTAGGATCCAAAAACACACCCTTGCTTCTGTGCTGGTGACTGCATTGGGGGTCAGGGGTGTTGTTAACTGGGGGGGTGAAGATTGTGCCTATCAGCTGTTGGGGGAGAGGCAGAGACTGTGCACATTAGCTGTGGGCCAGATAAAATCTTGTAACAAGCTGCATGTGGCCCATGGGCCATAGTTTGGAGACCCCTGATCTACATTATATGAAGTCATGTTCTAAATTTTTCACATTAGCATCACTACTAAACTATACTATTATTTGTGAGAGCAATGTGGTAACAGGCATTCCTATTGTTCAACTGCAGTTTCTTTTTTTTTATGTAATCTTTATTTTGAAATTTTTTTCAAACAGACAAGTATACATTTAACAGAACGCATAGGTAGAAAAGACAATATATGACATTAGGGGCTTCTCACCGGGTGCTGTTAGTCATCAAGGAAATTACTCAGGGAAGTATACAGTTTGGGGATCATCCTAGGGCAGGGATCTGCAATTAGCGGACCTCCAGCTGTTGCAAAACTACAAGTCCCATCATGCCTCTGCCTCTGGGTGTCATGCTTGTGGCTGTCAGAGTCTTGCTATGCCTCATGGGACTTGTAGTTCTGCAACAGCTGGAGGTCCGCTAATTGCATATCCCTGTCCTAGGGGATAGGTTATCAACACATCACAACCATGATATGAATTCAAACAGCAATGGGTTTCCCCTATCATCCCTGTCTGGTATAGCTCCACGGAGGGTGTAAGCCTTCGATCAGAGATAAGAATCAGACCGCACTTCTAGGTATCAGGCCCATATATACAAAAGAAATAGAGTAAAGGAAATAAATTTAAAAAAAACAAAAACACCTGCTGGTATATTGAGCTGACATAAACTGTGGCAGTCCTCCAAGGTTCGGTCTCCCCTGCCCCTCAGACCCCTAGTGCCCCGAGCTCCCCCCCGGCCCGAGCCCATCAAACAGAGGGGGCCGCTGTCAGTGAGGGCCCTGGGGCAACCCTCCCATCCGGACCTGCATAGTTCAGCCAAGCAGCCCACATGGTATAGAACTTCACATATTTATCTTTATACAGTGCCATCCACTCCTCTGCGGCCATAATATTGTTGACTAAGGTCATCCATTCAGTGCAAGTAGGTACTCGGGGTGTCTTCCAGTGGATTGGGATTAGTCGCCGGGCTGCATTTAACAGATGGGGCAATATAGATTTGCGGTATTGGCCGAGAGGAGTAGTGGGGAAGTGCAGTAGGGATTCCAACGGGGAATCTGGGAGCTCCAAGTCTAGAATAATCTTGATCTGAGCATGGATATCTAGCCAGAAGGGTCGTAGCTTGGGGCATTCCCACCAGATGTGAAGGATGAGCCTCTAAGGCCACATTCTCTCCAGCATACATCTGATAGGGAAGGGTATATTTTGGAGAGCTTGGAGGGTACTCTATACCACCTGGTCAGAACCTTATAACTATTCTCCTGCATTTTCGTATCTACTGTGCTCGAATGTGTAAGTCTGTACATATGGTCCAGCTGAGGCTCGGTAAAGACGTGCTGAAGGTCCCTCTCCCACTCCCTAATGAACCCCGGCTTCCCCTCAGTATTGAAATAGCATGAGGGATAGCTGATGTCGACATACATAATCTTTCAAATGGCGAGGCCAAAGTAGGTCACCGGGCTTCCTAGGGTAGGCTAATAATAAAGTGCTGGAGCTGTCTATAGTGCCACTCATCCATTAAGAAGGGGCCATACTGTTCCCTCATCAACTGCAGTTTCTTTCCATATGTTCCTCTCAAACTTTGTTGAACAAAGGGGAGCAAAGCAAAATCTCTCTTTATTTTTTTTTTATTTATTAATTACAGGTATTTACAGTATATAGCATGCATGTGTACAGATAATAAGGACCATTGTTTACAGAAGCTAATTAACTTACCAACATGTCTTTTGGAATGTGGGAGGTCACCAAAAAAAGTAACAGAAAAAGGCTAAGATGGCACATGGTACACCCATGGCTGCCAGCTGGACATCACTGAGACCCCTTACTAATCACTGTAGGCATCCAAGTTTGGATTCTGCTTCTTGTGAGCCCTAAGCATTGCACCCCACTGGGGACTCCCCTGGGTTCTTCCCAGTGTGGCTCTCATTAAACTATGCTCCCCACCACCCCACTTAAATAGGCAGCTCTTTTCTCTTGTCCATTATGGGACAGTGCAGCAGCAGAGGTATAATTCCCAAACCTAGCCTTGTAAAGACTCAATACAACATCTGGTAGCCATTTAAGAGATGCCTGTGTCCTCTCCTCTGCCCTCCCTTGAACAGGGCAGACTTCAAATCCAGCAACTGTGCATGGGCAGCTCCAGGGGTCAAAGACAGAATGTCTTCATGTTTGCCTCCTCCATTCCTTATGGGGATGCCTTTGACTCAATAAGATGCAGTGTTTTTTTCCGAACAGAGCAAATGGTGATTTGTAGCCTGTGACCAGGGGGAGGAATGTTTGTAAAAGACAAACGAGGTTGTAAAAAATAAATGCTAATACTGTGATTGGTTAAATAATAACAGGAGAATGTTGGTAGCTTTAAATAATAGGATTTTTCCCTCCTTCATTGATTCCAATGGCTTGTTGGGCCTTATGCCCCGTCCACGCGGTCAGATTTTCCAACGGAAAATGTTCGATGGGAGCCTTTTGTCGGAAATTCCGACCGTGTGTAGGCTCTATCGGACAGTTTCCATTGGAATTTCTGTCGCACAAAATTTGGGATTTGGTTCTCAAATTTTCCGACAACAAAATCCGGTGTCGTAAATTCCGATCGTGTGCACACAATTCCGACGCACAAAGTGCCATGCATGCTCGGAATCAAGCAGAAAAGCAGCACTGGCTATTGAACTTCCTTTTTCTCGGCTCGTCGTACGTGTTGTACGTCACCGTGTTCTTGACGTTCGGAATTTCTGACCAACTTTGTGTGACCGTGTGTATGCAAGACAAGTTTGAGCCAACATCCGTCTGAAAAAAAACATGAATTTTGTTGTCGGAATGTCCGATCGTGTGTATGAGGCATTAGGCACAGTGCCTGTACTGCATGTGCCTAATAAGCAATCTGGGCCTTATGACATCAATATACATGGGATGATTGTCAGTCAATCTTGCTGATTTCCTTGTCTGCAGACACCGGACTGTCCCAGCCCTCATATTCCTGTTGATATAGTAACTGATTATTTTGTATACTTGTATGGGTATTTTTGTTCCTAAGAAAAAATACAGCAGTAAAGGTGTCTGGACCTGCTCAAAAGAAATACATGTACAATCTAGGCATGCACATGTAGATAAAAAAAGAAATCTTGGAAAGTTTGAACTGTTTGTGTGTATACATAATCATTTTTTTTATTTTTGATACAGTAGGGAAGGATTACAACTGTCACCTTCTAATTGATGACAGTGTAGATTTAGGTAGATGATGACTAGGTAGATTTACTGTTCTTTAACCTGGTGACCATTGTCACTGAGATAGAGGTGGGCAATCCAAAATTTAAGAGTTGTCACCAGAAAAATAACAGATGTTAAATCTTACAATAGTGACACTTGTCCAATGAAAACTGTCTAAAGTTGGTACTACACAGAAATTTGTCTGGTTCAGCAGGAGCCAGACACATTTTGATCAGTGTGTTCTGAAAGTGGCAGGTCCCGCTGTCAGAATACAATCTCCTGGTGGGGTGGATTCCTCAATCCAACTTGTTTGTGTGGATGGAGGAATCTGTAAAATTTTTTTGTCATTCAGCCCACTACCTGAATGAAAACAAAATCTAAAAGTATGACCAGCTTTAGAGGGGAATTCCTCTCACTCTGTAGAGATATCCTAACATGTCCTGTTGTATCTCTGGAATAGGAGGTGAAGAGAAATCTCCCCAACAGGAATCACACAGCCAAAATAGACTGCCAAGGGATTTACCCTTCTCTATTCTATCCAAAACTAAAAAAGTTTTTGCTATACATTCACTTTCAGTACCACTAAATTATGGCCAGCTATGCATAGCATGCATGGTCAAACAGCTGATTGCACTCCCCGGGAGCCCCAAAGTCTAGGGAGATATAATATTTAAATGGTGACTTCAGGTTCTGAAGTTGTGCTTGGCCCTTCCATTCACCTGCCTCCTTTGCCTCATTATTGGTCAGTGAGGCCGGCCATCAAAAGGATGGTCCAATAGTAGGGAACAGGAGGTTGGGGAACATGGGGTTAGGCACTGCATACTTGTGCTACCCAAGCTTTGGAGGCTCCAGGGAGCTCTGGAAGACGTCTGACCATGTGCCCAGACACCTATAACTGCCTGCTAAGCATGCCTGCCTGCAGTTTAGAAGTGTTAAAGAGAACAAAAGTTCAATGTAAACTGTAAATCTGAGTTGCTGTAAAAGAGAATACAAATCACAAACAGACTAGAAGAGTGAGTAGGCAAGTCTTCAAGAAAGTCAAGTATGGGAAAACAGGATTTGGAATTGCAGGTAAATGACAGACCGGCATATATATAGAAAAAACGGGGTTGTCCTTATCGAGATTGTAAGAAACCAGAAGACCAAATGTGTGACACAGCATACAATGTAGGGAAAAATATGATGTATTTATTAATGAATTAAAATATCATTATTCTCCCCAATGGGAGATGATAGTTGTGACACTAATAACATGACAGATATCCAGAGGCTACTGAGCCAGATAGTCTCTAAATATGACAACACGCAGCACAAGACAACAAACACAGAACATTACAATTAAAACAAATAAGCAGTCGTCCCGACGCCAGAGATCTATGCGTGGATGTTCATGCCGACACCACTGTGTCATATAAGCATTAAATAATATTAGTAGTTTATGGCATGGGTATCCACGCAGGGGTCCCCCGGAAGACTCAAGTCCACAAACTAGTGATGGAAAAAAGGGGGGAGGGAGGGAGTAGGTCTGATTGTCAGCCTGAAGGATCAAATGGCTGTAATAGGAAGATCTGAATTAGATAAGTCTATAAAAATAGATTTATGTTGAGGGAACAATTTGCAAGGATGTTACTGGTGTGGATATATAGTCCAGATTAAATCCAGGGCGATGTGTGTAGGATATCCTATATATTTGCAAAGAGAACTATGCTCCTATAACTGTCTAGGAGATAGGACCAATAATACTGTGGAGCAAATTCACTGCTTGTGATGGACTAAATTATTGCTATTTCCTTGTATAGATCAAGCAAAATAGTATGATTTGATTGCTAGTCCTTAGCACATGTATTATGTGTTAACCAATCAGGTTTGAAAGGACCATTTACTATTCCCCAAACTCTGCACAATATTGATGGCTACAGTAAATATTGGGGGCCGGTCATACGATACCCGTCTGTGGTGATGTTCTTCACGATAGGTCTTGAAAATGGACATATATGGTGTATCCATACTTTCAGCAAATGGGCGCTTGCCGCACGTACGTTCCTTCCAAAAGTCAGAGGCTTTGCTCACTCGACTCACTTCCGGGACATGGTGGAACGAAGAGGCATCATGTGACGCTGATGACGTCAACGCGTTTTGCAAGGATGAAACACATAGCTTCACCTGGACGCAATTCATCCTTGCGAAACGCGTTGACGTCATCAGCGTCACGTGATGCCTCTTTGTTCCACCATGTCCCGGAAGTGAGTCCTTGATGAGCGAGGAAGCCTGCTAGCCTGTTAGCTGTAACATAGTGTCGAAGCCTCTGACTTTTGGAAGGAACGTACGTGCGGCAAGCGCCCATATCGGGGAACATTTGCAGAGAGTATGGATACACCTTATATGTCAGTTTTCAAGACCTGACCTATCGTGAAGAGCATCACCACAGACAGGTATCGTATGACCAGCCGCCAATATCTACTGTAGCCATCAATATTGTGCGGAGTATGGGGAATAGTAAACCATCCTTTCAAACCTGATTGGTTAAGACATAATACATCTGCTAAGGGCTAGCAATCAGATCATACTATTTTGCTTGATCTATACAAGGAAATAGCAATAATTTAGTCCATCACAAGCAGTGAATTTGCTCCACGGTATTATCGGTCCTATCTCCTAGGCAGTTATAGGAGCATAGTTCTCCTTGCAAATATATAGGATATCCTACAGACATCGCCCTGGATTTAATCTGGACTATATATCCACACCACTAACATGGTTGCAAAATGCTCCCTCAACATAAATCTATTTTTGTAGACGTTACCTTCAATTATGATTGAGAAAATTATATCTAATTCAGATCTTCCTATTACAGCCATTTGATCCTTCAGGCTGACAATCAGACCTACTCCCTCCCTTCCTCCCCCCCTTTTTTCCATCACTAGTTTGTGAACTCGAGTCTTCCGGGGACCCCTTCGTGGATACCCATGCCATAAACTACTAATATCATTTAATGCTTATATGACACAGCGGTGTCGGCATGAACACACGCATAGATCTCTGGCGTCCGGACGATTGCTTATTCGTTTAATTGTAATGTTCTCTGTTTGTTGTCTTGTGCTGCATGTTGCCATATCTAGAGACTATCTGACACAGTAGCCTCTGGATATGTGTCATGTTATTAGTGTCACAACTACCATCTCCCATTGAGGAGAATAATGATATTTTAATTCAATAATAAATACATCATATTTTTCTTCCCTACATTGTATGCTGTGTCACTCATTTGGTCTTCTGGTTCCTTACAATCCCAATAAGGACAACCCTGTTTATATATATATATATATATATATATATATATGTATATACAGTTTTCTTGACTAGAGTGATGCTACCGATACTCGGTAAACAATGTTAAGTGGATATTAGTGTATTATTGCACATAAGTTAAGGCCCTTGTTCCTCTTTTTTGGTTAATAAAATGACAGACCAGGCAGTATACTAAGTAGATTCCAGATCATGCAAAGCCCTTTCACACAGGCTGTCAGCATCACAACCACATAGAACTCCGCTGTGTAAGACATGGAATGGGGCTCCACACCCATTACATTTCTAAAACACTTAGTTAAGTGCAACAAAATGTGAAACATCTACGTAAACAATTTACTTTGTATGAAGCCAAAACTTTACATTCCAAGGAAAAAACATATTCTTTTATCATAGAGTTTTTCTTCAGATAAGCCGACTGTTCCCAGGAAATTTTTGGATGAAAAGCATGTTTACTTTCATATGTGGACAGTTCCAATGATCATTAGCTAGGACTGGCCATTTAAAGGACCAGCAAGTGCCACTACCTCTGGTGACCCTAATCCTAGGTTCTCACCAATGCGATGCGGGAAACACCCGTGATTGGTACGCATTTCCCACACCACATTCAAAACCCGCTGCCCTTATGATCTGTAGCGGGTGTCAGTGCAATCTTAAAGACACCCCAACGCAGATCACAAATGCAGTGCATTGGCCTGCACCAGATCTCATGGTACAAAAGTACCATGCCATCCGGTTGCACTGTGATCCCAAAATTGCTGCATGCACAACTTTGGTATGATGCAGTGCAATTTGAGCCTATTAAATATGAATGGGCTCAAATCACACTGCACTAAATTGCATGTGAATTGAACAGGAATGCGGCGTGGTTCCTGTGCGATTCACATGAGGTTCATAGTGTGAACTGAGGCTTAATCCTAATTTAACGTTACGTGTAGTGCACATTCAGTGGCTGTATCCTTTTAAGAAAACAAATAAAGAAAGAAAATTTCTGGTATTTTGAAAATCTCTTGACTTGACTTGACCATAAGCTTAGGATTTGTCATAGTATGTGAAATGCAATATATACAGTTAATGTTGCAAACAAGACTATTTTTTTTATTTTATTTTTTTTTTATTCCTTATTTAGAAGAATGGGCGCATCATATGTTTTTCAGCACATACGTAGCAGAGTGAAATGTAACAGATATTGCACACAGAAACATGAAGGCAAATATACAGTATATACAGTGGGTATAGAAAAGAATCACCCCCCCCCCCCCCTTTAAAATAATCACATTTTGTTGCTTTGCAACCTGAACTGAAGACAGGCACATTTTGTGTTTTATCCAGCTGTTTTTGCTAGTGCGACTTATAACAACTTCTAGCCAGAAGTCTTCTAGGACTGCCTTGTAACCAATCTTTTGGCCATCCATACGATTTCCTTGTTACAGCTTCACAATTTGTTCTCTTTCATGAGACACTGTACCTTTTAGATATGTTCATTCTTTTCTTTCTTTATCATGTGTGTTTTTATGTAATTCAAATAAATTATATATTTTTACTATAATATGAGACCCTTTTTCTTTCCTATTTGGGATCTTAGTGGCAACCTTTAAAGTCCTTTTTCCTTTTTTTCTTTTTCTGTTTTTGTTCAATCGCTAATGAATGTAGTGAAACGCTCTGTAATATATGTCTCAAACGCTTTTTGCTTTGGGTCATTGTCATGTTGGAAGGTAAACTTTCTTCCCATTGACAACTTTCTGGCAGAAAAAAGTCTCAGAACTTTCTGAGGGAAGCAGATTTTCCTCAAGAATTTGGTGGTATGTTTCCCCATCCATTTTTCCTTCTATCCTAACAAGTGCCCCAGTCCTTGCTGCAGAGAGATACCCCCATAACAGGATATTACCACCTCCATGATTTACTGTAGGAATGGTGTTATTTGTATGGTGAGCTGTATTGGATTTCTGCTAGACATATCCTTTGGTGTTGAGGCCAAATAATTCAATTTTATTCTCATCTGACCACAACACCTTTTTCCATGTGGCCTCAGAATCTTCAAAGTGTATTTAAGGTGGTCAGATGAGACTAAAATTGAATTATTTGGTATTATTTTGACAGCCTCTTGTGATGTCATCAGGAAGCTTGTTGTATCTTTGAGGTTCTTTCAGATACCCCCACCCACCAATGACACACTGGGGTGCATTTGCAGTGCAGTGGAGATTGCCCGATGCATGTGCAGTTTGGAGGGGATTGACCTGAAGCCTCCTGACATTATTATTATTATTATTATACAGGATTTATATAGCGCCAACAGTTTATGCAGTGCTTTACAATATAAAAGGGAGACAATACAGTTATAATACAATAAAATACAAGAGGATTAAGAGGGCCCTGCTCAGAAGTGCTTACAATCTAATAGGGTGGGGCAGGTGGTACAAAAGGTTGTAACTGTGGGGAATGAGCTGGTGGAAGTGGTAGGAGATTAGTTGGAGACGTGATAGGCTTTCCTGAAGAGATGAGTTTTCAGGGATCGCCTGAAGGTAGCAATAGTAGGGGATAGCCGGGCAGGTTGAGGTAGCGAGTTCCAGAGGATGACATCAGTATCCCAACCTGAGGGGACACTACATTCTTGTCTAGGTGAGAAAGTCGGAAGTGCAGGGCTGGGACCTGCAAAATATGTACTTTGCAAAAAAAAAATAATATCAGATTATGTTTAAAGGGGGGGAGGGGGTTAGAAGGAGAAGGAGAATGAAAATGATGCAAAGTCATTAATGAGAAAAAAAATCAGGTCTCCTGCCCTGCTGGATATGGATCTGTGTGGCAGAGCTGTGTAAATCTCAGGACTGGATCAACATAAATACAATTCATTTGGCAGGCATAACAGCTCCCTTCTATGTTTTATTCTGTGTATTTAGTGTACACCCCACCCACTGAATTATGCATACTTTATTCCTTTACATTTCAAGTAAGGATGCATAAGTAATGATAAGTAAGCCATATAAGATCTTTCATTTTCTTTCATTTTCTAAATGCTACAGATTTGCTGTAAGCTTCTCATCCCCAATTGTTTACTATTTCACCTCATTGGAGGCAGTCACCCACATATCATACCCCTTCATTAATCACATCCTTTTCCTAACCTTCTGACTCCCCTCTCTCCACTTCCTTCTGACCCTGGCATTGCTCGAATTTCCTGATCCCCACCCCCTTATAGGAACAGTTTTAACCATTGACTATCACTGTACTGGGCGTCAGAGAATATCACGAGCTCAAAAGTATGTGCAAGACAATTCCAACTATCCATATACGTAACTGGTAAAAACAAAAAAGCATTTGTAATAGTATATAGATCACGCAATGGAATTTGTTCTGCAGCCCCAGAAAATGTTTACTGTATACTGCATTTTTCCCCTTAAAAACAGGATAAAAAGTGAACTGGAATCCTTACTTGCAGTGTACTTCACTATTCATATGGTCATACCAGGTAGTTGTATTGGGCAGAAATGGTAAATTCAGGCAATGGGTGTTATTTCCGAAAGGCAAATCCACTTTGCACTACAAGTGCAAACTACAAGTGCAAAGTACACTTGAAATTGCACTGAAAGTGCACTTGGAAGTTCAGTCGCTGTAAATCTGAGGGATAGATCTAAAATGAGGGGAAGCTCTGCTGATTTTATCATCCAATCATGTGCAAGCTAAAATGCTGTTTTTTATTTTCCTTGCATGTCCCCCTCGGATCTACAGTGACTTTACTTTCAAGTGCACTTGTAGTGCAAAGTGGATTTGCCTTTCGTAAATAACCCCCAATGTCTAATTTTCTAATCACAGTTCCAGTTGTTTCTTTCATAGTAGGCAGTACAAAAAAACAAGTGTGAGTTTCCATTTCCCTCCACTATATTCTTCATAACACACTTATCATAGTCAACTCTCCCTGATTTCAAAGGGACTGTCCCTTAGTTTGGACAAAGTCCCTCTGTCCCTCTTTCATCCTCATGTGTCCCTCATTTTTGTCTGATCTATAGAGTTGTATATTAAATGCACTTTTTATCTTTCTGTTTCATTGTTTTTTATTAAGATTTTCATATTAACAACAATAAATCAGTACAATCGTATACTGTTACAAATATCATTCCTTAGTTCTTTCTGTAAATGCATCCAACATTTAATTCTACATATCACGTTGTACACTTTATGTTAACTTTTACCTGAGTCAAATCGAGTAATTCAAACTTTTTTTCTTTATATTAACAAGGATGGGACGGGGATTAGGAGTTCCCCCCCCAGACCCCCCCACCTGGGAACAAACTGTGTCTGGGGAAGTACCCCCCCCCATTTTCAGCAGCACTTTTTATCTTTCAAAAAGCGTTTCCCAGTGCTAAACCTTTCATCCAATTTCTAGATTGCTGCATTTGTAAATTTCAAAAGCCAATATAAAAGAATAGTAGTGATTAAAAAAAGCACTTGTGGGTTTAACTAATCATTTCTTTTGTATAACCCCTTCCCGCCGACCGTACGCACATCTGCGTACTCGGCTTTCCGGGGTTATACCAGGATGATGCCCGCAGCTGCAGGCATCATCCCGGTACCGTTGTTTCGAGCCAGCGATCGGCTACCCGTATATAACAACCGATGCGGCTAAAAGCCGCTCGGCTGTTATACCGGAGGAGTGGGAGGGGACATCCCCCCTCCCGCCGCCTCCCACCGCTCTTACCGGGCCTCCCGTGCGATCGGGAAGCCCGGTGTCCAATCGGCCACCTTCGGCAGCTGGGGGCGGGCTGGAACGAAGCTGTGGGCGGCTTCGTTCCAGCCTTCTCAATGTAAACGCGGAAGCGACGTCATGACGTCACTTCCCGTTTACTTTTTTTTTTAAACACAATTTACAAGTATAAAAAAAAATAAAAAAAATAAATAAAAAAATTTTTTTTAAAACGCCCCCGTCCCCGCGAGCTCACACAGCGAAGAAAGCGCATACGGAAGTCGCGCCCGCATATGTAAATGGTGTTCAAATCACACATGTGAGATATCGCCGCGATCGTCAGAGCGAGAGCAATAATTCTAGCCCTAGACCTCCTCTGTAACTCAAACCTGGTAACCGTAAAAAAAATTTAAAGCGTCGCCTATGGAAATTCATAGGTACCGTAGTTTGTCGCCATACAATGTGTGCGTGCAATTATAAAGGGTGACATGTTTGCTATCTATTTACTCGGCATAACATCATCTTTCAAATTATACAAAAAAATTGGGGTAACTTTACTGTTTGGATTTTTTAAAATTCATGAAAGTCTCCCTTTAAAACACCACTGCACAAATACCGTGTGATATAAAATATTGCAACAATCGCCATTTTATTCTCTAGATTCTCTGCTAAAAAATATATATATAATGTTTGGGAACTCTAAGTAATTTTCTAGCAAAAAATACGGATTTTAACTTGTAAACACCACATTTCAAAAATAGGCTTAGTCATGAAAGGGTTAACTCTCCTTCAAGGGGGCGTGGCAGGGATGTGTCCTATGCCTACATACTCTTTTTACATATTCTTCACATATTTTTATACATTATTTTCAGAACACTATATTTCTAATCATCCCCACACATGTGGAATGTGTTGTGGTGATCGGGCATGCTATGTGGATGTTTTCTTGGCCGGGGTGGGGTTTCTTGCCTCAGCTCTGGAACAGACAACCAGTTTGGGGTTCCATCTTTCTCGATGCTAGCCAAGCACAGTACTTTAGCCGACCTTTCTCCCCATGGGGTCTTTTCTCCCCTTAGGGGTAGAATATATTAACCAATACCATATACCCATTTGTATTTACAGTTTATCTCTGTACCCAACTCCTGATGAATGGGATATAGCCATGAAACGCATCGAGTTTCCATGGGGTGGTCAGTCAAGTCTGGCTCATTACCTATTCACTGGCCCATATATACCTTTTATACATTTACAATTTATTGAGTACTATGTAATTATTAATGTGTATGTGTATCTTCCTTTGTTTTTGCAGAGGCTCTGTTGCCTGTCAATAGGAAATATCTTGTACTATACCTACAATTAATCGTGTTCAAGATTTAGATCATTCACCTTATTGCCAAATGCCGTTTCTATGACATGTGTACATATATGTATTTATACCAATTTATCAATAATTATTCGTTATTTCTGTGCTGCCAAGCTGACATATCTGTATCAATGTATCCATTATGTTCATGCAATGTGTGCATGTGTATATATATATATATATATATATATATATATATATATATATATATATATATAAAATTACTTTTTTACTTGTTTAATATCATTGTCACAAATAAATAATGTTTACTAACCACTCTAACTCCACAAGTCAATGGCCTCATTCAAAGTCCCACATTCCTTTCTTGTTTAGCTAAATCAGGGATGGAGGAACATTCATTGCACCTCATTTAAAGCCCCAAAACTCCCCCCTCTCATTTATGCCTTAATTTATTGTTAATAGGTGTCCCTCGTTCCCATCTCAAAAAATTGGGAGGTATGCATTTATAACAAACTATGACTTATGCCGCATACATACGATTGGTTTTCTCATCGGAAAAAGATATGACGGCTTTTCCGACGGGATTCTGCTCAAGCTTGCCTTGCATATACATGGTCACGCAAAAGTTCGCTGAAATTACGACCGTTAAGAACGCGGTGACATACAACACTTCGACGAGCCAAGAAAATTAAGTTCAATGCTTCCAAGCATGCGTCGAATTGTTTTTTCATTTTCGGATAGGAACTTTTCCCAACCAAAAAATTGAGAGCATGTTCTCAATCTATTGCTGGCTGGAATTCTGCCAGCAAAAGACCGATGGAGCATACACACGGTCACATTTTCCGATGTAAACTCTCATCAGTCTTTTGCGGGCCGAAATTCTGATCGTGTGTACGCGGCATTAGAGGTATCAAACGCTGATTAAAGTGGAATGAACTCAAACTGGCAATTCACATCACAGTCTAAAGCCCCGTACACAGGGGCCGAATGGCAGGCAACATCAGCCAGTTCAATACAAAATGGGCGACATTCAGCCTGTGTATGGTGTCCCCTTCCACGTTCCCCCTGTCAGAACACAACAGCTCAGCGAGGAGTTTGTTGTACTAATGCTGGGTTGAATGGAAAAAAGTCATAGTGGGTACCAGGCTTAATTGTAGAATCCTTATACAGTTTCCTTTAGATTTATCTGAAGTTTGTATCCAGTTAGGTAGGCCTTCTCATTACATAGATAGAGGTATAACTTAAAGAGATTGTACAATCAGATTATACTGTGCATGGTCAGTTTGACAACTGGGGTTTTCCAGGAATTTCAGTACTGTTTTCATACCATATGTGAGAAGGCCTACTGTACAAGTGAATGGAACACAGAAACATCTCTAGTGAACAAGAATGTTTTAATTGTTATAGTCCTGCAGTCCTCTCCAAACATGGACAAATCACAAGGATGGACATTGTACATACTAGAACCAACGAGATCTACCCATTGATGGGCAGTCTAATAGAAAGAGGAGTTTTATTTTAAAATTTTTAACAAGTTTACCCTTTCCTAACAAGCTCAGAACAATACAAAGTGATCTCCTTATCTTCACTTAGTATTTTTCTTTAATAGTGTATTGCTGGCTTAGTTAATCTTTAATTGTCAACCAATGAAAATATGTTTTATTCAGAGAACAATAACATCTTCATATCAGAAATATACACTATGAATGATCTAGCTCTTTAGTAGAAACTGATATATACATCCTGCTTACTGCTTCAGTGGTGCTTTGTGCTGGAGGAGCGTCAGCTTGCTTTAGTCACATAATCAGTCCCAGTGCTCTAAGAAGAGACTATTGCAGAGAACAGCAATGAACCGATTATATGAGCACGTAGCTTCTAACTGTCCTTCACTTGGAGGGACTGTCCTTTCGGAACCAAATCCTTCTTTCCCTCTTTCCTCCTCAGTTATCCCTTTTGTTGGTCTGATATATAAACCTCTATGAGGAAAATGTATAACTACCAAATTTATTATGTGCAGTATTATTATACTACACTAGACTTTTATTCCAACCTCTAAGAACCCTTTCACACTGGGGCGGTAGGGGGCGTCGGCGGTAAAACAGCGCTATTTTTAGCGCTGTTTTACTGCGGTATTCGGCCGCTAGCGCTGCGGTTTTAACCCCCCGCTGGCGGCCGAAAAAGGGTTAAAACCACTCGTATAGCGCGGCTATAGCCGCGTATTGGTATAGCCGCGCTGTCCCATTGATTTCAATGGGCAGGAGCGGTTTAGGAGCGGTGAATACACCGCTCCTTCACCGCTCCAAAGATGCGGCTGACAGGAGATTTTTTCTTCTCCTGCCAGCGCACCGCTTCAGTGTGAAAGCCCGAGGGCTTTCACACTGAACAAACAGCAGAGGCTGTTTTGGGGCGGTTTGCAGGCGGTATTTTTAGCGCAATAACGCCTGCAAACCGCCCCAGTGTGAAAGGAGCCTAAATGATCACATTTGCTCTTTTGAAAATCCAGTATAAAGGAGGTAAATAAGCACTGCCTAACAGGAGAAGTGGCAGCAGTGAGTTCTTTGCTTACAAAAGTTATACTTTGTGATCAAAAATGTCTCTCTTTCCAATCTCAGAAAGTTGAAAGATGCACTATATTACCAAAAGTATTGGGATGCCTGCCTTTACATAAAGACATGGATGAGCGAGTTTGGGGTGCCTGACCTCACAAATGGGCTTCTGGAAGAATGGTCAAACATTCCCATAGACACACTCCTAAACCTTGTGGAGAGCCTTCCCAGAAGAGTTGAAGCTGTTATAGCTGCAAAGGATGGGCCAAATCAATATTGAACCCTAAGGACTAAACACGGTACAATGGTGGCAGGGGATTATCTGTTGACAGACTGTTGTCCTAAAATCTTACCGTTAGTATGCTCCTTTTGACAATTATTGTCCAATTTTTGGCCAACATATGTTGGATGACAGGCTAGTAAGTTTTCGGCGGACAGTGGCTTGACATCAGATTTTTGTATGGTCAGCACACAAATCCGTTACACAAAAGTCGAAAGTACAAACGCGCATGCTCGGAATCAATGCTCACCAATCACGAAATTAGCAGAAGGGGCCCAAAGGGTGGCGCTCAAGAGCTGAAATTCCTTGTAGTACATCACTACATTCGTGTTTGTGGCACGACAATTGTGTACCGTTATGCCCCGTACACACGGTCGGATTTTCTGACGGAAAATGTTCGATGTGAGCTTGTTGTCAGAAATTCCGACCGTGTGTAGGCTCCATCGGACATTTTCCTTCGGAATTTCCGTCACACAAAATTTGAGATCTGGATCTCAAATTTTCCGACAACAAAATCCGTTGTCGTAAATTCAGATTGTTTGTACACAATTCCAATGCACAAAGTTCCACGCATGCTCGGAATCAAGCAGAAGAGCCGCACTGGTTATTGAACTTCATTTTACTCAGCTTGTCGTACGTGTTGTACATCATTGTGTTCTTGACATTCGGAACTTCCACAAGATTTGTGTGACCGTGTGTATGCAAGACACGTTTAAGCCAACATCCATCGGAAAAAATCCATGGATTTTGTTGTCGGAATGTCCGATCGTGTGTACAGGGCATTAGTATGCAAGACAAGATCCTGGCACACGCCCTTTTGACAAAAATCAGACGCTCGGTAGGCCAACAATGGTACCGTGTGTACGAGACTTAAGACTGGGAGGCCATTAAAGTTCATGTGCGTGAAAAGGCAGGCGTCACAATACTTTTGGTAATATAGTGTAGATAAGCCTTTCTAAAGGCATTGAGTAAACAGGGTGTACAGAATACGGACAGTTGCAAGGAAGTGATGCTTGAATATTTTCATCATTTTTAAGAAAATAGGATGTTCAGATTGCAATAGAAAAGTGAATTTTTAAAAACTGTTTTATTTTATATTATGGGTAAGCAGTAAATAGTCTGAAATCTGGTCATTGTAAAACACTTGCTTAAACGATACTTTGCTTTTCAAAAGAATGTTCCACTACCAAATGGTACTGATCTCACACCTTTATACAAAATGAGCTTGCAATTTGCATCTTTAACTTCATTAACAGTACATTGTTAGCTTTAGTGGTCATTATCAGGTTGTCTATTGTATAAAGTCTACCTTTAACATCTGCTTGTTAAAGTACTGTAAATCTTGTCAGCAGCATACTTAAATGTATAAAGTTGTCTGCACCTTATTGATTGCTGGAGAACAACTCATACCTCTCAGTGTGATTAAAACTAGTATTCAAAGATCTATAAGACCTACTCCAGGAGTGATCTCTTATACACTGACCACTTCTACTTCAAGGAGCCCATAGACAGCTCAACTTTTACCTAATTCCTACGAAATTAGTCCAACTTTGAGCCATGGATGGCCCTGCAAGCACCAAATTGACAGAGGTGGGTGGGTATTGGGTAACTGGATGGCTTCTGAAGCTGTGAAACTTGCTGTCATATCTAAAGCCTAATGCCGCGTACACACGGTCGGACTTTTCGTCTACAAAAGTCCAACGGACGCCGACGGACTAAAGCTGGCTGGTAATCCGATCGTGTGTGGGCTTCTCCGGACTTTCAGCAGACTTTTTCAGCCTCAAATCCGACGGACTTTAGATTTGAAACATGCTTCAAATCTTTACGTCGTAACTACGACGGACCCCGAAATCCGCTTGTCTGTGTGCTAGTCCGACGGACAAAAACCCATGCTAGGGCAGCTATTGGCTACTGGCTATGAACTTCCTTATTTTAGTCCGGTGTACGTCATCACGTACGAATCCGTCGGACTTTTGTGTGGTCGTGTGTAGGCAAGTCCGTTCGTTAGAAAGTCTGCTGCAAGTCCGCCGAAAGTCCGCCGGAAGTCTGTCGGACAGGCTGTCGGACTTTTGTAGACGAAAAGTCCGACCGTGTGTACGCGGCATCATACCCACGATCAGAAAATCTGAGAAAAATACAGCTTTCAAAGCGATCATATGATAATCTGAAATTTTAGTACACAGCTTTCGAGACCCGATCACGAGTTCTTCTGAAATTATAAGGGACAAACATGAACATTTTTCTTGTATGATACCAGATCCTATAATTTTCAATTAATCAGCGCAATATTGGCCCGAAAAAAACGGAAGAGCAAGAACACGGATGCTCAGAAACAAAAGAATACATTACAATGCAATACAACACTTTACATCGCTTCCGAAGTTGTATTCTGTCGTTCAAGAATTTTCGTAAGTTTAGTAAACTCTACATTTTCGATATGAGATAGCATTCAAAAAATGATAATTCGTCCGATATTCTCTTCGTGTGTATGAGGCTTTAGCCAGGGAGACGTTGGAGGGCTCGGTCTGCAAAGAAAACAAAGCAGTCATAATAGTTATTTTTATCTCCCATGGCTCTTAAATGAAAAGATAAAAAAATTAAAGAAACTCAATCGCTCATTGCTAAAATACAACTTTTTGAGCATAGACACAAACGCAGCTAGAAGTCGGAAAACAAGAGATGTTTGGAGACGCTATGACAAAACCCATTACAACTCCTAGATCAACCCGTGTTAAGACATATAGTCCACAGGTTCTACAAACACAGGAGTAATGCTGACCAGGGCTCTGAGAAAACAGAGGGAGATCAGCCATGTCCATAAAATTTCCCTCGTTCTGGGAAGACAACTTTGCATATGTTGCAAATTGCTAAACACTTCCTCAAATTCTTGTAAAAACTATACAATCTGAAACCATAAGAAAGACCTGAGGAACAGAATACGTTTCACAATATACACTACTCAGTGCCAACCAAAGAAAATAATCACTGATTTAGAAAGTAAGATATTTCTCTTCGAAAATTGAGGCCACCATTATTGAACTCCCCAATGGGAAAAGTCCATGACATGATGGATACAATAAAAATTACTATAAGAAATACCTGTCCCTCTTACTGCCCCACGTGAGCAGATGTTACAATTCTTTAACTAAAGATACCCCTCTCCCCAAAGAAGCCCTTTTAGCCCACTTTAGTGTAATCCCAAAAGAGGGCAGGGATTACATGCAATGTTAAATAAAATTAAATAATTGCAAAATTTACACAGGCCAAAGCAGTTGCATCATGGCTAAAGAGGCCGAAGACAATTCATTTAGAGCCCCCAACTTATGCATTGCATACATGCCCAACCGATTAGCATTCCCCGAATGCCAAAAGGGCATTTGACAGGGTAGACTGGTCCTTCCTAGAAGACATCCTATGAACCTTGAGGCTCAGCCCCAATATTTTTACTGCTTCCTTGTCTTGTATAGTCAAGGCTGCAATAGTATAGTAAGGCTGTATAGTAAGGCTGCAAATACATGGGCTTTCCAGATAAGGAATGGTACCAGACAGACTTCCCACTGTCCCCATTCTATCTGAACTAACACAAACTGTCTTGGCACTACTATCTATGCTTCCAGGCCCCATGGCATCTCAGAAACGTAGTTTACTGCCTTTTTTTTCCTGTCAGCTGCCAGACAACTGATCCCCTTGTTCTGGAAAACGACCACTACCCCTCCATTATCCTTGTGGGTTTCTACTGTAAATGATATCATGCGAATGGAGAAGATGCTGGCTCTAGATAAAACAACAGGTTTGAAAAGTTTAAGGTTCTGTGGCTTATCCACTTCAGACTCCCTGAAAAATGTTATTACCTGCTGACTAATATGATACCACACCTTGACCACCACTTATAGGTTAGAGTAGACCTCCAAGGTTCACTCAAACCCTCTTCTTACTTCCTCCCCGGACCTCATCGTGATCTTTTGCTCTCCTCCCCCTTTCTTTCTTTTTCTTACTTCTTTTTTTTCTGCCCCCCCCCCCCCCCCCCCCCGACATATTCAAATGTTCCACCCTCAGGTTTTTGTTCTCCTTACACTAGGTTATATGTCTATGTTCTTATTTTGCCTGGGGTACATACCTTTATTGGTACGCTACCTATGATTATGTTATACCTATTTTCGATACATAATTTGTACTATACACCTTGTAAAGCTGGATATGAGGATCTACCTCTTTTGTTCTCTTATTTTTATTTACAATAAAAATATATTTGTCTCTAAACACAAACTGTCTGCATACGCAGATTGCATCCTATTTTATGTATCAGAACCACAGATGACGCCACCAAACCTTATGTTGGTATTAAAAGACTTTGGTGAGCCCTCCAACTTTGGCAGGATTTATGAGTTGCATAAATTTTTTAACCACATGCCGACCAGCGCACGACGATATACATCGGCACAATGGCATGGCCTGGCAAATGGGCGTACAAGTACGTCCCCTTTAAGATGCT
This sequence comes from Aquarana catesbeiana, assembly GCF_042186555.1. Taxonomy (NCBI): domain Eukaryota; kingdom Metazoa; phylum Chordata; class Amphibia; order Anura; family Ranidae; genus Aquarana; species Aquarana catesbeiana. Next base: position 405,759,475 of record NC_133325.1, read on the forward strand.
GCATTGTGTGCATGCACAAGCCCGCGCTGCGTGCTCCATGACCGCGGGTTCCGCGGACTCGATGTCCGCCGGGTCCCGCAATCGTGTCACAGAGCGGAAGAACAGGGAGATGCCTTTGTAAACAAGGCATTTCCCTGTTCTGCCTAGTGACATGACAAGGATCTACTGCTCCCTGTCATCGGGAGCAGTGATCGCTGTCATGTGAGTAGTAGCCCAACCCCCCCACAGTTAGAATCACTCCCTAGGACACACTTAACCCCTTGATCGCCTCCTAGTGTTTAACCCCTTCCCTGCCATTTTCATAGCACTGATCGCTGTATAAATGACAATGATCCCAAAATAGTGTTAAAAGTGTCTGATGTGTCCGCCATAATGTCACAAAATGCCATAAAACTATTCCCTGTTTTGTAGACATTATAACTTTTGCGCAAACCAATCAATATACACTTATTGCGATTTTTTTTTTACCAAAAATATGTAGAAGAATACATATCGGCCTAAACTGAGGAAATTTTTTTTTATATATATATATTTTTGGGGGATATTAATTATAGCAAAAAGTAAAAAAAATAGCTTTTTTGTTCAAAATTGTCGCTCCTTTTTTTGTTTATAGCGCAAATAATAAAAACCACAGAGATGATCAAATACGACCAAAAGAAAGCTCTATTTGTGGGGAAAAAAGGACGTCAATTTTGTTTGGGTGCAACATCGCACGACTGCGCAATTTTCAGTTAAAGCGACACAGTGCCGAATTGTAAAAAGTGCTCTGGTCAGGAAGGGGGTAAATCCTTCCGGGGCTGAAGTGGTTAAATTTCTCTACCTATGGAAATGGATGCCTCTCCACAATAGACTTTCATATTTGAATAGGAATCAAACTCAGTGAAATACTCTATGAGAGAAACTATGCCCCAATATTCTCCTTCATTAAGGGGATCTCGAGAGATGGAACAAAACCATCTTCAGTTTGTAAATGGATAGAAAATAGGCTAAAAAAAACACAGAATTCAGAGAGTAGTGGTTAATGATTCTTACTCTGAATGGTCTAAGGTTATCAGTGGTGTACCCTAAGGCTCAGTGTTGAGACCAGGCCTGGACTGGCCATAGGGCAGACTGGACATGTGCCCGGTGGGCCGGGGCCACCCGCTCCGTGGCATGTTGATGATCAGGCCGCACAGTGGGAGGTAAGGGGCGGCCTCGGCCTGGACAGGCTCCACACAGGCCGTGGCCACCACTCGCCTACCGCTGTGGGGCCATGCCTGTGTCTTCTCCGGCGGAACTAACGGATGCATGGGCTGAGCTGTGTGTCTCTCTCACACACAGCTCAGCCTCAGAGCCAACGCTGACAGTTCCGCTCTCCACTCCTATGGACCGATCCTCCTCCTCCAGCCATGGGCGTCCGCACGGTGTGGCACGGGGGGGGGAGAGCTGTGGGCCGCTATCAGGATGTTTCCCCCGATCGACCCCCTTTCTCATGTCAGCAGCAAGGGAGAAGAGAAAGCTTCCTGCCTGTTCTTCTTCCTTCCCCATTGGCCACAGCGGAGGGCCAATCAGAAGAAACTAGAGGAGCATCATGGGAAATGAAGTCCTGGAGATTGGTGGCCCAATTGTTCTCAGCAGGGAACTGGCTACAGTCCCCAGCATGCACTCTGCTGGGAGAAAAAGAGAAAACCCAGAAACAAGCTGAGGAGTGCTATACTCACACTGTAGCAGCTACTACAGGAGAAATGGAAAAAGAAAGAGAGGACTGTGCTGGGGGAACTAATAGCCCCAGCACCACCAGATGCTGTACCCACACCACCAGAGAGAGCCACGCTGTACCTGCACCATCAGTGAGAGCCACGAGAGCCACGCTGTACCCACAACACCAGTGAGAGCCATGAGAGCCACGCTGTACCCACACCACCAGAGAGCACCACGAGCGTGTTGCCGCACCACCAGGGAGCCATGCTGTACCCGCACCACCAGAGAGAGCCACAAGAGTCATGCTGTACACGCACCACCAGAGAGAGCCATGCTGTACCCGCACCACCAGATAGCCACACTGTACCCACACCACCAGAGAGAGCCACGCTGTACCCACACCACCAGAGAGCCACAAGCATGTACCTGCACCACCAGAGAGCCACACTGTACCCGCAACATCAGAGAGAGCCACGAGAGCCACGCTCTACCTGCACCACCAGAAAAAGCCACGAGAGCCACGCTGTACCCACACCACCAGAGAGAGCCACAAGAGCCACGCTGTACCCACACCCCCAAAGAGAGCCACAAGAGCCATGCTGTACCCACAGCACCGGAGAGAGCCACGCTGTACCACACCACCAGAGAGAGAGAGAGCCACACTGTACCCACACCACCAGAGAGAGAGTGCCATGCTGTCCAACACCACCAGAGAGAGAGCAGGTCAGTGTCACTGGGCCGTGTGGGCACAATAGGAGACAGACAGTACTAGCATTGTATGGCCACAATAGGACTGGGACACTGTAATATAAAGGGGACTGCAATGTAAAGGGGCACTGTAATCATTGCAGTGCCCCCTTTACAGTGCAGTTCCCTTTATATCACAGTGTCCCTGCACATTACAGTGTGGAGGACCGACACCAGCCACCCCCCGTGAATGTCTACCGACACCCAAACCCCCCCCCCCCCCCCCCGGGTCCCTGGAAAAGTTGGCCCCCCCGGGTCCCTGGAAAAGTTGGCTGCTCAGTCTGAAAAAGCCGGGGCCTATTTTTTGTCCTAGTCCAGGCCTGTTTGAGACCCTTACTTTTTAATATCTTTAGAAATGATATGGGGTCTGGGATTAAAAGATTAAAAGTACAATTTCAGTGTTTGCAGATGACACCAAGCTATGGAGTGGAATAAAGTCCTTACAGGATGTGCCCAACTTACAAGCCAACCTTAATGCACTGTTTAATTGGGCAACTGTGTGGCAAATGAGGTTTAATGTTGAAAAATTTAAAGTTATGCACTTGGGGGCTAAGAATACGCATGTATCATACATACTAGGGCGTGGGACAGCAACCTGTAGATCGCAATCCACCGGTAGATTGCGGACAGCTGACTGGTGGATCTTGGTCTGGGTTTGCTGACCTGTCATTCCAGAGCATCAAACAGAGTGCAATGCAGAGAGACTGCTTGTGGAGCTGTAGAAGGGAGCAAGAGCCACATAAGCCGATGCCTCCTCTGTAGCGCTGGCTCTTGTCCCATGCGGAGTAATGCCAACTGCACTTCACCTCTTATCCCAGCTAGCAGTCTCCAGAGTGGTGCCAGCAGCAGGAAAGAAGAGAAGCAATACAATGGGCATTATAGTATAGGTCTGCTTTCACACTGATATGCTACGGTTTACCCACCCGCTTTCCTGCGGGTTTGCTGCGCTTAGCCATTAACTTCTATTATATCCTGCTGTTTTACCACCCCCTAATTTTACGTGTGAAAAAGCACAAGTGCTGCTCCTCTGAAAAGCAATCGGAGTATATGTTGATAGGTGGTGAGGAGGCGATATGTTGCCTTCTCTCTACCCAATTTAAACCCATGATTGCCATGCAATGCACGCATTAGCCACACAGTAGTCCTGCAATTAGAGGTTTAAATCAGGTGTAAGGAGGCGATGCTGTGACCAGTGATCTTTGACTTCTCCTGTGTTGATCAGGTAGATCTCCACCTCCCTAAGGTTGCCCACACCAGGGGGAGTACAACTGGGGGAATCCAGAGTGGAGAAGGATCTGGGGGTTCTGGTAGATCATAAGCTTAATAATAGCATGCAATGCCAAGCTGTGGTTTCCAAAGCGAGCAAAGTCCTTTCTTGTATTAAGAGAGGTATGGACTCCAGAGAGAGAGATATCATTTTGCCCCTGTTCAAATCATTAGTAAGACCTCATCTGGAATATGCAATTCAGTTTTGGGCACCAGTTCTCAAAATGGATATGGGGGAACTGGAGAAAGTGTAGAAAAGGGCAACCAAACTGATAAGAGGCATGGAGGAACTCAGCTATGAGGGAAGTTTAGAGGAACTGAATTTATTCTCTCTTGAGGAGAGAAGATTAAGGGGGGATATGATCAGCATGTACAAATACATAAGTGGTCCATATATTGAACTTGGTGTTGAGTTATTCACTTTAAGGTCATCACAGAGGACAAGGGGGCACTCTTTACGTCTAGAGGAAAAAAGATTTCATCTCCAAATACGGAAAGGTTTCTTCACAGTAAAAGCTGTGAAAATATGGAATAGACTCCCTCCAGAGGTGGTTCTGGTCAGCTCAGTAGATTGCTTTAAAAAAGGCCTGTATTGTTTCCTTAATGTACATAATATAACTGGGTACTGACATTTATAGGTAAAGTTGATCCAGGGAAAATCCGATTGCCTCTCGGGGATCAGGAAGGATTTTTTTCCTTTGCTGTAGCAAATTGGATCATGCTTTGATGGGGTTTTTCGCCTTTGTCTGAATCAACTGTGGGTGAAAGATTGTGTATATGGGATTGTATGATGTTTTTCTTTTTTTTTTATTGGTTGAACTAGATGGACTTGTGTCTTTTTTCAAGGTTTTGTTCATCCTCCAGATGATCCCAATTCTGTTACCCAAAAAAATGTTCACAAAGTTGAGAAGGCTACTAACAATTTTTTATCTGGAAAGGTGCGAGCCCTAGTTAGACCTACCATTTTCTTACTAAACCCACACCTGAAGGAAGATTTGGGCTCCCTAACCCATATACTTACTATAAAGCAGTGGAACTGACTAGAATCCTCAACTGGTGCTTGGTGGAGTTCCTATGGTTCCCACCAAGTAAACTGAGTTCCTTTTTAAATCTTGAACTACAGATAGCAATACAAGCTGCCTTCATTTTATCTGCAATGGTCAGCTACAGCCTTTAGAAGACCCCGAATAGTCCTATGAGATACAGTTACTGTTCAGGTATTCAGAAACTCCTGTTGGCATGTGGCCAACAGGATTCCTTCCTTCATCCCTAATATATGGTAGGATTTTCACAAGTTAAAACCCTTTTGGACTGAGATAAATTAACTGATCAAAGACATGACTGATAAAAACCCACCAGATGACCCATTGCTCTGCCTACTACACTCTACTCTCTATTAGGATGTAAAGTGTTCTACCCCCATCTACATAAAGCTGCTAAAAGTCTGATCCTACTTCAGTAGAAAAGAACACAAACACCTTCTGAAAGTTATTAATTTGGATTAGTAAATTATATTATGGCGATAGAGAAGAAGGTACACCTCTGTCAAGATGAATACAACAAGCTATACCATATTTGGGCAACATGGATCAATTTTACTGCTAACCTGAATATGGTGTAAGCAACACACCAGTCATAACCACTCCCAATTGCTTGGATTGTTGCCTTGCATATATTTTCATCTTATCATTCTGTTACAAATATGTTGTTATATGACCCTCCACTGGCTTTGGTTAATGTTCCATTTAATATCCCCTCCTCACTTATACTCACCACGGCCCCTGTCACCCTAATAATGGGACAATGTAATTGAAACTTGACAAGAAAAGAGCCCATCGCTCCCTTCTGGGAGAGAGGTTTCGCGTCAGACAAGAATGTGAGATTCTTTTGGTCAGTAAGAATGAGAACCGGCACAGTGGTACCTTCAAGGAGATGTCTCCATTCTTTCAGGGCTAAAATGATCGCCAACAGCTCACTGTTATCAATCTCGTAATTGCACTCCACAGGTGACAATTTCTTAGAAAAGTAACCACAAGGATGCGTAGGACGTTGAGACAGAAGGGCTCCAACACCAGTCTCAGAAGCATCAACCTCAAGGATAAAAGGTAACGTAGGATCAGGATGTGCCAACACAGGAGCAGAAACAAAGGCAGCCTTGAGACTCTCAAAGTCCTTAACGGACTCCGGAGACCAACTCTGTGGGTTACCGTCCTTTCTGGTCATATCAGTCAGGGGCTTGACCAGAGACAAGAAGTTACAAATAAACTTCCAATAATAGTTGGGAAAGCCCAGGAAACGCTGCTGAGGATGTAAACCCATGGGTTGGGGCCACTGTAAGACTGCGGAAAGTTTTTCTGAGTCCATCGAAAAACCAGCAGTGGAAATGACATAACCCAGGAATTTAACCTGTTCACGGTGGAACTCGCACTTCTCCAGTTTACAGTAGAGATTGTTCTCTCTTAGTTACTGTAGCACACGACAGACATCTGTGTGGTGGCTCTTCAGGAACTTGGAAAATATGAGGATATCATCGAGATAAACCACCACACATAACTGCAACAAATCTTGGAGGACATTGTTAATAAATAAAACTGCCGGGGCGTTACAAAGGCCAAAAGGCATTACGAGGTACTCATAATAGCCTGTTCTGGTATTAAACGCAGTTTTCCACTCGTTTCCCTCCTTAATCCTCATGAGATTGTATGCCCCTCTCAAATCAAGCTTTGTGTAAACCGTTGCTCCCTTGAGGCAGTCAAATAACTCCATGATCAATGGAATCAGACAGGCATTCTTAATTGTGAAATGATTGAGACCCCTATAATCAATACAAGGTCTCAGTTCACCACTCTTCTTCTTCACAAAGAAGAAACCAGCGCCAGCATGAGACGAGGATTTGCGGATGAAACCTCGAGAAAGTGCGTTTGCGACATACCCTTCCATGGCCCAATCCTCCAAGACCGACAAAGGGTAAACCCAGCCACGAGGGGGTATGGCACCAGGTTGAAGGTCCATTGCTCAATCATACGACCAGTGTGGAGGAAAACTACCGGCTTGACCTTTGTCAAAGACATCCCTAAAATCACGGTACTCCTCCGGCAGGGAGGAGAGTGAAGAGGTGCACAGGACCTTGGCTACCTTCTGGAAGCATGACTTACTGCATTGTGGCGACCAGGAGAGAACCTCAGCACGGAGCCAATCAAAAGAGGGGTTGTGCATATGTAACCAAGGATAACCAATAACCAGCGGAAACTTAGGTGAGGAAATAACTTGGAATTGGATTATCTCATGGTGAAGAGCCCCTACAGCCATGGACAATGGAACAGTCTCATAAATCACATGGGCAGGCTGTAGAGGTCTACCATCAAGAGCCTCAATGGCAAGTGGAGTATTATGCAGCTGCCGTGGAATCGAGTGCTTCGATACAAAGGTAGCATCAATGAACAGGCCTGCAGCCCCAGAGTCGATTATAGCCTGTATCTCGACGGACAACTCAGCCCAAGAAAGGGTGACTGAAACCAGGGGCTTATCCTTCTGGATAACTGGGGACGAAACAACGCCACCTAGGGTCTGTCCGTGACACAACCTCAAGGTTCGAGCGTTCACTGGATGGGTAGGACAAGACTTCAAAAAGTGACCTGCCTGGCCACAATAAAGGCACAATCTCTCCCTCCTCCTAAAGGTTCTCTGATCCGCAGAGAGACGCGTTAAACCCAAGTGCATGGGTTCACCTTCACTGACCGACTCGGTACTAGGAGGCATGGAAGGTGTGGGAGGAACGGGTGGGACTGCTAAGCTCGGAGACAAAGGTACAGGAGGCTTCTGCAAGCACTCCTTAAAAGAGAGTCTTTCTCTGAGTCTGGAGTCAATGAGGATGGCAAACGTGATCAACTTCTCTAGCTCACCATGCTTCACTATTGCCTGCAGACACTCATTATTGTACCATTCTCCAGCCCTTCGGTGAATAAACAGCCTTCTGCTGCAGCCAAATATTTTAAAATTTGACTCATCAGTCCAGAGCACCTGCTGCCATTTTTTTTGCACCTCAGTTCCTATGATTTCATGCATAGTTGAGTCACTTAGCTTTGTTTCCACTTCAGAGGTATGGCTTTTTGGCCACAATTCCTCCATGAAGACAACTTCTGGCCAGACTTCTCTGGACAGTAGATGAGCATACCTGGATCCCACTGGTTTCCACAAGTTCTGTGATGATGGCACTGCTGGACATCTTCCGTTGTTATAATAAAGTATGATGTGCCTTTCATCTGCTGTATTACATTTCCATAGCTGACCACTGAATTTGCAGTCCTGAATGTTGCCTGTTTCTTTGTGCTTGAAACCCCAGTCCCAGTAATCACCTAAAACAAAGCAATCTACCACTCACAAGTTCGAATAGCCACCGGTATACAGTCAAAACTGTCAAAAACTGTCAAACTGGGCAATAAATGTACTTCCTCTGTAAGTTAATTGAAAGATTAAATTGAAATTCATTTAAAACAGGAAAAATGGCAATTTTGTCGAAGGTGATCAAATTATTCTGTCACATTTGATGGAGCAATTTTGATCCCATCTCCTTGCAATTGATTGATACCACCATTTTATGTCTTCAGCAAAATTACTGTTTATGTTGTAATCAATAAAATATGATTTTTTCACAATCCTAGCTAACTATGTCTGCCTAGCAATTGCAAGCTCACTAAACAGCTTTTCTCCAATGTATCTCAGTAGAGAACAATTTCCAAACCAACAGATAATGTCTCTTCCTTAAGAGACCTAGCAATAGCCATGTAGGCTTTGAACATAAAACTGTAATTGGCATGGCGTGTGTGTATATGCGAGCCAACCATCTCACCAGGTTAGCTGCTTTGCTGTCAGAGGACAATTTGATGATTCCATGTTGATACTTTTATAGAAACATTTCCCCATGTTTGAAGGTAACACTTGATGGGAGAAGTGTTAATAAGGAGTGTGACACTGGGGAGCTATAGTTTGCTAGATGTGGATAACAATGAGATATACCTATCAAGTGCTTTGAGCCGTTGTGCATTGTATTGTGTGGCTCCGAGCAACTGCTTTAGGTGATCATGTTTCAATTAGCCTTTTGTCACTATGTCATTACAACTGATCCTCTTATAGGTTGCTCTGTATTTTGTGTTTTTGTATATAATTTTGGCACATATCAGTATATGCAGTTGGAAGCCATTTTCCACTAACAGACTGCAGTTGCATTTCATTTTTTTTATCACTGGCATGTAACAAAGGTAGAGAGGTAGGTCCAAATTATCCCAGGGTGATAACACTGCTCCTTCATAGATGCAGTGCAGTGAGTGAGAGCTGTCACACTAGGACAGGAAGTGTGTTATCTGCAGAAACACCAGGTGAAAATAATAAAAAAGCCAGAAAATGGAAATTAATGTGACCACTTCATCTAAAGACTGTAATGTCGCGTACACACAATCGGAATTTCGGCCCGCAAAAGACCAATGAGAGTTTTTGGTCGGAAAATGCGACCATGTGTATGCTCCATCGATCTTTTGCTGGCGGAATTCCAGCCAGCAAAAGATTGAGAGCATGCCCTCAATTTATCGGTCGGGAAAAGTTCCTATCCGAAAATGTGATCGTCTGTGGCATTCTGACACGCAAAATCCCTACGCATGCTCGAATACAATTCGACGCATGCTCAGAAGCATTGAACTTCATTTTCTCGGCCCCTCGTAGTGTTGTACGTCACCACGTCCTTGACGGTCGTAATTTCAGCGAACTTTTGCGTGACCGTGTGTATGCAAGGCAAACTTGAGCGGAATCCCGTCGGAAAAGCCGTCATATCTTTTTCTGACAAGAAATCCGCTCGTGTGTACGCGGCATTAGACTGCAATATATTACATTTTTATGTGTGGATTTAGATACACTTTAAGAATTTTATTGAATCAAGGCCCAAGCTTTTCTCCAGTGTTTAGCCACCTCATCCCCTTCCTGCCCATGCCATTATTATGTTTTCAGCTCTGCCACACTCTGAATGACAATTACTCAGTTATGCAACACTGTATCCAAATAAAATGTTTTTTTTTTTTTTTTTTGCTTCTTTTAGACAGATCTTTTTGGTGGTATTTAATCACCACAGTTTTTGTTTTTTTTGCTAAATAAACATTACAGACTGAACTCAACAACTCCCCCCTTTAGCTGCAGAGGCAGCGGCTGGGGCAGTACATCTGCCATGGCTGTAATGCTTAGCTTCACAGCTGTGGCAGGAATTATACCCCCTGTACTCCCGCCAATTGTGACTTACCCAACTGAATGAGTTTGCTTTTGCGGGGTCCAAAGGGTTAAAGCACGTGGTTAAAAGCTTTGCATCGCCTCCTCATTGGCTCTTAAATGCTCTCTGAAGAGCGACTCGAACATGGATGGCTTTTCAGAGAGCATCACACTTGTGAACAAGTCCTTTTTGTGACGCAATAACTGCTGTGGCCGTGGTCAGGGACACTGTACCTGGTGTGGCGGTGATTAGGAAAAATATGACTGGTGTATTGGTGTAACTGGTGTGGCGGTGATTAGGAAAAATATGACTGATGTGTCAGTGTAACTGGTGTGATGGTGATTAGGAGAAATATGACTGGTGTATCGGTGTAACTGGTGTGGTGGTGATCAGGGATACTGTATCGGTGTAACTGGTGTGGTGGTGATCAGGGATACTGTAACTGGTGTGGCGGCAATCAGAGATACTGTGACTGGTGTGGTGGTGTTCAAGGAAACTGTAACTGGTGTGGCAGCGATTAGGGAAAATATGACTGGGGTGGCGGTGATCAGGGACACTGTAAATAGTGTGACAGTGATCAGGGATACTGTAACTGCTGTGGCGGTGATCAGGAATACTGTAACTGGTTTGGTGGTGATCAGGAATACTCTACCTGGTGTGGTGGTGATTAGGGATACTGTAACTGGTGTGGTAGTGATCAAGGACACTTTAACTGGTGTGGTGTTGATCAGAGACAATATGACTGGTATGGCGGTTATCAGGGACACTGAAACTGGTGCAATAGTGATTAGGGACACTGCGATTGAGCGGCGATAATTAGGGACACTGAATGGTGACAGTATGTAAAATAAATTATAATATTATATTTTTTTACAATTTTTATTTTATTTTTTTATAATTTGTTTACGTACTGTCACCAGTGCACAAATACCGCGCACGGTATATATGGTATCGTCCAATTACATATATACCATGTGAGATATATCTTCAAAGCTTGTGGCCATTATTGTGGATTTTTAACTGAAAAAAAGTTTTGTATGTAATTTTAATATTTGACAATTTTCACGCTTCTTACCCATCCACTGATATGTGGTTGTATGCAGAATTCATTTTTGGGCAACACTTGACCACTAGTGTGAACTACCTGGGGTCATATGCTTATTTGTTATTTGAGTCTGTTTTCTTTTTAAAGAAGAACTCCAGGCAAAATGTTTTTCTCCCATCTTCTGAGCTCAAGACTGGTCCCCGCCGCTCCTGCCCCCCCCCCCCCCCCCTCCTGCACACCAGCGTTCTTGTGACTGGACTGTTGCTGATGTAATCACTTCCATAGACTGGCTCTGGACAGGAGGATGGCAGGAACAGTCTACCACTGCAGTGGGGAGAGCGGTTTTCCAGAGGATTGAAGGATCGGGTGCATGGGGTAAAAAAAAAATTTCATGGAGTTATGCTTTAAGTGAGCAACTCTGTATAGGACTCTTGCAAGACGTTAATTTGCTGTGACAGAAAGCTACATACACCATCACAGGATGGTACTGTGGGTGCATACATTAATACAGTGCCACGTCCCAATCATATAACAATAGAAGTTGAAAGTGGAAAAATTGACTTTCTAGGCACCACTGATAAAAAACTAATTTTATTTATATCAATTTATACACAAGATTTAAAATGACATTTTAAAAAACAACACTGTAGCATTCTACAGTGGAAAACTAGATATCTCCAATGATAGCCAATGGTGTCATAAGTATTGAGCCAATAAGCCCAGATACAGGGGACACGGCTATAGAGGGGATACATAGCAAAAGAGCAAGCTCTACATGTTTCGCGGGAACCGATTCTTCAGGAGATGGTGTATAATTTCTAGAGAAGGAGACATTCAATAAATACAATATATATACATATGTGGAAATATAAGTTATAATATAAGAAATAATATAAATATAGTGTAGAAATAGTCTGCACTATATATATATTAACACACTTTTGGTGTTGAAACTTACCTTGTCTTCTTTTGGTCTCTATATATTTTGTTACCAGGCATGTCTCCACATTCTGCTCACAGCTCTCTATGCATGCCCTCTCCTGGTTTGCTGTTTTCCAGACACAGTCATGTTACATTATGTTTTTTATTAAATTGAAAACTTATATTTCCACATATGTATATACAGTATATTGTATTTACTGAATGTCTCCTTTTGTATAAATTATACACAAGCTCCTGAAGAAGCGGTTCCTGTGAAACACGTAGAGCTTGCTCCATTGCTACGTACCCCTACGTACCCTCGTGTCCCCTGTATCTGGGCTTATTGGCTCAATACTTACGACACCAACAACTATCATTGGAGATATCTAGTTTTCCACTGTAGAATTCTACAGTGTTGTTTTTTAAAATGTCATTTTAAATCTTGTGTATAAATTGTTATAAATAAAATGTTATTTTTTATCAGTAGTGCCTAGAAAGTCAATTTTTCCACTATGAAAATTCTATCTGTTTCCTTCTTTGGATGTGTTATCAGAATTTTTTAATAACACTATGAAAAAAATTATTTAAAACCCCTGAAAGCAGAGGCCTTGTAGAATAAAAAGACGGTTTTTGCAATTTTTTTATGTTGAAAAATATTTGTCAGACTGCTTATCAAATTCATATTTTCCTAATTTTTCATAATAATTTTTAGTGCAAACACATACAATATAATAACCAATCTTTTTGTAAAATAAATAAGATGGAATTGTGTTGAGTAAATAGATACCGAACATGTCAAGTCTAAAAATTGCATGCACCTATGATATCACAAAAATGTTGGTACCCAAAATTCTCTATATAGTGCCTTACAAAAGTATTCACCCCCTTAGCATTTTACCTATTTTGTTACATCACAGCCTTTAGTTCAATGTTTTTTTTAATCTGAATTATATGTGATGGATCAGAACACAATAGTCTAAGTTGGTGAAGTAAAATTAGAAAGATATATACATAAAACTATTTTTCAGAAATAAAAAAATGATAATTGGCATGTGCGTATGTATTCACCCCCTTCGTTATGAAGCCCATAAAAAGCTCTGGTGCAACCAATTACCTTCAGAAGTCACATAATTAGTGAAATGATGTCCCTTTGTGTGCAATGTAAGTGTCACATGATCTGTCATTACATATACCCCCTTTTTTGAAAGGCCCCAGAGGCTGCAACACCTAAGTAAGAGGCACCACTAACCAAACACTGCCATGAAGGCCAAGGAACTCTCCAAACACGTAAGGGACAATGTTGTTGAGAAGTACAAGTCAGGGTTAGGTTATAAAAAATATCCAAATCTTTGATGATCCCTAGGAGCACCATCAAATCTATCATAACCAAATGGAAAGAACATGGCACAACAGCAAACCTGCCATGAGACGGCCACACACAAAAATTCACGGACCAGGCAAGGAGGGCATTAATCAGGGAGGCAGCACAGAGACCTAAGGTAACCCTGGAGGAGCTGCAGAGTTCCACAGCAGAGACTGGAGTATTTGTACATAGGACAACAATAAGCTGTACGCTCCATAGAGTTGGGCTTTATGGCAGAGTGGCCAGAAGAAAGCCATTACTTTCATCAAAAAACAAAATGGCACATTTTGAGTTTGTGAAAAGGCATTTGGGAGACTCCCAAAATGTATGGAGGAAGGTGCTCTTGTCTGATGAGACTAAAATTGAACTTTTTGGCCATCAAAAAAAAACATTGGTGGCAGCATCATGCTGTAGGAATGTTTTTCACCAGTCAGGACTGGGAAACTGGTCAGAGTTGAGGGAAAGATGGATGGTGCTAAATATAGGGATATTCTTGAGCAAAACTTGTATCACTATGTGTGTGATTTGAGGCTAGGACGGAGGTTCACCTTCCAGCAGGACAATGACCCCAAACACACTGCTAAAGCAACACTTGAGTGGTTTAAGGGGAAACATGCAAACACCAACACCACATCACACTGGGCCTCTTACCCTCAGATATAGACCACCAAATTATAAGTGGTCTAACAGTGCTCAATCATCCACCAAACACAGTCAGGCTCCCAATTCCAAACAGTCAGGCTCCCCTAGCCCCAACCAATCAACACGAGCCTCACAGCAGGTGGAGGCAAAGCCTACTGCGAAGCTCGTGTTGATTGATCGGGGCTCAGGGAGGGCGTCTGGCTGGCTCGGAGGTGAGTCAGGCTGCAGATCCTGTGAGAGAGGGGTGGCGGCCTTTAGAGGGACAATCATAGAAGGGAAACCAAGATTGAGCCATAACCTCTGTGAAGTCTAGTGATAATACTGTACACTATCACTGTACTAATGACACCAGCTGGGAAGGGGTTACCATCTAGGACGATCAAGGGGTTAACTGTGTGCCTAACAATGTGTAATGTGTGCTGATTTTACTAACAGATTTCTTTGTTTTGCAGGGATAAGAAACAGAGAGATCGTTCCCTCTGTACAGAGCCCTGTGTTGATTGCAGGGAAGCAGGCAGCGATGTACCAGCACATTACTTTGCCTGCACGGGCTACATGTCTGCAGTACATTGCAGGTGGGCAGGCGGCAGGTGGTTAAAAACAATTGAAGCCTCCAACAGTTCAGAAGTTTGCACTATAAAAATCAGTGGCGGTGCGTCCATTAAGGGTGCATGGGCGCCGCCCCCTCACCAGCAACCTCCCTCTATGACTGATGGATAGATTCATGCATAGCATGAATCTATCCATAGCCAGTGGCGTCACTAGGGTTGGTGTCACCTGGTGCCGAAAAAATTGGTGTCACCCCCCTCCACCAACTACCTCAGTACAGACCCCCCCTCCACCAACTACAGACCCCACTCCATCAATATAGCCCTCCTCCCTCAGTACAGACCCCCTTCCATCAATATAGACCCCCCACTAAGTACAGACTCCCCGCCCTCAGTACAGACCCCCTCCATCAGTACAGACTCCCGCTCAGTGCAGACCCCCTTTCCTCAGTATAGACCTCACACTAAGTACTGACCCCCTCCCTCAGTACAGAAACCCTCCCTCAGTGCAGAGTCTGCAGACCCCCCTCCATCAGTATCAACCTCCCACCTCAGTGCAGACCGCCCCATCAGTACATACACCCCCCTCGGTGCTGACCCCCATCAGTATAGAATCCCCACTCAGTGCAGAGCCCCCATTAGTATAGAATCCCCCCCGTGCAGAGCCCCCATTAGTATAGAATCCCCCCAGTACAGAGCCCCCATTAGTATAGAATCCCCCTCAGTGCAGAGCCCCCCATTAGTATAGAATCCCCCTCAGTGCAGAGCCCTCATTAGTATAGAATCCCCCCAGTGCAGAGCCCCCATTAGTATAGAATCCCCCCCAGTGCAGAGCCCCCATAAGTATAGAATCCCCCTCAGTGCAGAGCCCCCATTAGTATAGAATCCCCCCAGTGCAGAGCCCCCATTAGTATAGAATCCCCCTCAGTGCAGAGCCCCCCATTAGTATAGAATCCCCCTCAGTGCAGAGCCCCCCATTAGTATAGAACCCCCCCAGTGCAGAGCCCCCATTACTATAGAATCCCCCCAGTGCAGAGCCCCCATTAGTATAGAATCCCCCTCAGTGCAGAGCCCCCATTAGTATAGAATCCCCCCAGTGCAGAGCCCCCATTAGTATAGAATTCCCCTCAGTGCAGAGCCCCCCATTAGTATAGAATCCCCCTCAGTGCAGAGCCCCCCATTAGTATAGAATCCTCCCAGTGCAGATCCCCCATTAGTATAGAATCCCCCCAGTGTAGAGCCCCCATTAGTATAGAATCCCCCCAGTGCAGAGCCCCCCATTAGTATAGAATCCCCCTCAGTGCAGAGCCCCCATTAGTATAGAATCCCCCCAGTGCAGAGCCCCCCATTAGTATAGAATCCCCCTCAGTGCAGAGCCCCCATTAGTATAGAATCCCCCCAGTGCAGAGCCCCCATTAATATAGAATCCCCCCAGTGCAGAGCCCCCATTAGTATAGAATCCCCCCAGTGCAGAGCCCCCATTAGTATAGAATCCCCCAGTGCAGAGCCCCCATTAGTATAGAATCCCCCCAGTGCAGAGCCCCCATTAGTATAGAATCCCCCCAGTGCAGAGCCCCCATTAGTATAGAATCCCCCTCAGTGCAGAGCCCCCATTAGTATAGAATCCCCCCAGTGCAGAGCCCCCATTAGTATAGAATCCCCCCAGTGCAGAGCCCCCATTAGTATAGAATCCCCCCAGTGCAGAGCCCCCATTAGTATAGAATCCCCCTGCACATGTCCACCCACATACTGTATACATGAAGTTTACAGACCTCAGAACAGCACGGACAGATGCACACAGCCGTGTGTGTCCCTCAGGCTCCTCCTCCTCCTGTGTGAATGTAAACAGAGAGGAGGGGGAGGCGGCTTCAGAACGCTGTGCTGAGGGATACAGCGCAAGTCCCGTGGTGCAGATCAGGGCAGCGGGCAGTGTTAGCGGTGCGTGCCGCTACCTACGGGTGTCACCCCTCTGGCGGGTGTCACCCGGGTGCGGCCCGCACCCCCCGCACCCACCTAACAACGCCACTGTCCATAGCTGCCGCCACCCCCTATTCAGGCGGCCGGCCCCTTTTCAGACGCCAGGCGCCTGAATTATAGTGGCGGGGGTGTATTTTTTTAAGCACCTGTATGCTCCAATAGGCTTCAAAAAAGGTGAATTCGGAGTGCACTCGGAGTCCACCCAGGTGTGTTAGAAAACTGAACCGCCTCTCCACCAATCAGGTAGCGCGGGTCTGATACCCATCACCTGATTGGCTGAACGGACGGGCGCTGCGATTGGACGCCTAACAGGAGGAGGGGAGGAGACGCATGGAGGACACAGCTCACCGCTGTCTGACCTGCTGCAAGGTCCCACAGCTCACCGCCGTCACCCGCTACCTGACTCACCACCGAGATAGGGTGAGTGCCGGGCGGAGGGGTCACAGTGGCAACTTTTTATGGGCACAGTGGCAGCATTTGATGGGCACAGTGGCGGCATTTGATGGGGCACAGTGGCAGCATTTGATGGGGCACAGTGGCAACATTTAAAGGGCACAGTGGCAGCATTTGATGGGGCACAGTGGCAGCATTTGATGGGCACAGTGGCTGCATTTGATGGGCACAGTGGCAGCATTTGATGGGGCACAGTGACAGCATTTGATGGGCACAGTGGCGGCATTTGATGGGGCACAGTGGTGGCATTTGATAGCACAGTGGCGGCATTTGATGGCACAGTGGCAGCTTTTGATGGGCACAGTGGCAGCATTTGATGGGCACAGAGGCAGCATTTGATGGGCACAGAGGCAGCATTTGATGGGCACAGCGGCAGCATTTGATGGGGCACAGTGGTGGAATTTGATGGCACAGTGGCAGCTTTTGATGGGCACAGTGGCGGCAATTGATGGCACAGTGGCTGCAATTGATGGCACAGTGGCTGCGTTTGATGGCACAGTGGCTGCGTTTGATGGCACAGTGGCTGCGTTTGATGGGCACAGTGGCTGCGTTTGATGGCACAGTGGCTGCGTTTGATGGGCACAGTGGCTGCATTTGATGGCACAGTGACTGCATTTGATGGGCACATTGGCTGCGTTTGATGGGCACAGTGAGGCTGCAATTGATGGGTTATTTCAGACTTTTTTCAGTTTAAATTTTGAGCACCAGCTGCCATTGGTAAAAATGCACATGCAGCCTGCAAAACAGAATATTACAATGAATATTCATCTTTACAAAACATTATAAATATAAAAAAATAATTAGACAGTTGTGTCACAGTCTATGAATCATAGGAATTTTCTATCCCAGGCGATGATGTCACTCAGGTATTTGCTAAAGGGCTGTGTGACACATTAGGGACAAAAGGAAACCGTAAAGTGTGTGATTCATCAGACTTGGTATCTTTGACATAACCACGATTGAGCAACTCCCAGAATGATAAAAGGGCAGCCAGAACCCTGGATAGGAGTGTAGTATTACAGAGAAAAAAGGAAGTTGTGATAAAGACAAGGAGGGACACACAGGGGAGAGGAAGATAAAATATAATGCCAGAATTAAAGGGAAATAATAAAGGACAGGTATAAGTAAAAGATAATAACATAATTTCACATATTTTTGTATGTATACGAGTGCATATGGTCACCATGGTCTAAAGGCAAGATTTTATTTGCAAACATAGTTCCAACATACATATCTACCACAATATTACCCAGCATTTTTTCATTTTATATAGGTTCTTATATAGCGCTTTCAATTTTATATAGCACTTTACATACAGTATCTGACAAAGTGAGTGCACCCCTCACATTTTTGTAAATATTTTATTTAAAAAAAATGAAAAAAAAAGAAAAAAAAATGAATGGCGTCCTGTGATATCAGTGAACAAACATAATGGAAGCTGCCCCTTTAAAAGTGAACAGGTCACCAAATGCTGCAGGAAAATTATATTAAAGGATGAGGCGCTAGCGATGTTCAGTGAATCAAAAATGCAAATACAAATAAATAGCAATCTAAAAGTCCATATGTAATAAATCCAAACACCAAATTGTGATGCTCAAAATCGGCTTCCTAGTTCTTCACCACAAGTGCTCAAGAGGTGTGTGACCATTTACCAGAGAATTATGACCCCTATTTACAGGAAGGTCAAACAGCGCTTCTGGAATACCAATTGATTCCACTGAATAGGGTTTAGGTCTGGAGACATGCTTGGCCAGTCCATCACCTTTACCCTCTGCTTCTTTAGCAAGGCAGTGGTCGTCTTGGAGGTGTGTTTGGGGTTGTTATCTCGTTGGAATATTGCCCTGCGGCCCAGTCTCTAAAGGGTGGGGATCATGCTCTGCTTCAGTATGTCACAGGACATGCTGGTATTCATGGTTCCCTCAATGAACTATAGCTCCTCAGTGCCGGCAGCACTCATGAAGCCCCAGACCATGACACTCCCACCACCATGCTTGACTGTAGGCAAGACACACTGGTCTTTGTACTCCTCACCTGGTTGCCGCCACACACCCTTGACACCATCTGAACCAAATAAGTTTATCTTGATCTCATCAGACCACAGGACATCGTTCCAGTAATCCATGTTCTTAGTCTGCTTGTCTTCAGCAAACTGTTTGCGGGCTTTCATCATTAGAAGAGGCTTCCTTCTGGGACGACAGCCATCCAGACCAATTTGAAGCAGTGTGCGGCATATGGTCTGAGCACTGACAGGCTGACCCCCCACCCCTTCAACCTCTGCAGCAATACTGGCAGCACTCAGATGTTTATTTCCCAAAGACAACCTCTGGATATGATGTTGAGCACGTGCACTCAACTTTTTTGATCGACCATGGTGAGGCCTGTTCTGAGTGATACCTGTCCTGTTAACCACTTCAGCCCCGGACCATTTCGCTGCCCAAAGATCAGAGCGTTTTTTGCGATTCTGCACTGCGTCACTAACTGACAATTGCATGGTTGTGCGACGCTGTACCCAAACAAAATTGACGTCCTTTTTTTCCCACAAATAGAGCTTTCTTTTGGTGGTATTTGATCGCCTCTGCAGTTTTTATTTTTTTGCGCTATAAACAAAAAAAGAACGACAATTTTGAAAAAAAATGCAGTATTTTTTACATTTTGCTATAATAAATATCCCCAAAAATATATAAAAAAACATTTTTCCCTCAGTTTAGGCCAATATGTATTCTTCTACATATTTTTGGTAAAAAAAAAAAAAAAAAATCGCAATAAGCGTATATTGATTGGTTTGCGCAAAATTTATAGTGTTTACAAAATAGGGGATAGTTTTATGGCATTTTTATTTTTAATTTTTTTTTTATTAGTAATGGCCGCGATCTGTGATTTTTATCAGGACTGCAACATTATGTCCGACACAGCGGACATTTTTGACACATTTTTTGGACCATTGTCATTTATACAGCGATCAGTGCGATTAAAAATGCATTGATTACTGTGTAAATGACACTGGCAGTGAAGGGTTAACCACTAGAGGGCAGTGAAAGGGTTAAGCATGTCCTAGGGAGTGATTCTAACTGTGAGGGGGCTGGGCTTGAACACACAGGACAGTGATCACTGCTCTTGATCACAGAGAGCAGTAGATCACTGTCCTGTCACTAGGCAGAATGGGGAATGTTTTGTTTACATAAGCATCTCCCCGTTCTTCCTCTCCTTGACAAAATCGCGAGCACCTGGCGGACATTGAGTCAGCAGGACCCGCGGTCACGGACACGCTCGCAACACCGCTTCTTAAAGGGGACGTACCTGTACGCCCTTTTGCCTGCCAGTGCCATTCTGCCGACGTACATCGACGTGCGCTGGTCGGCAAGTGGTTAAACCGTTGTAGGGTCTTGGCCATAGTGCTGAAGCTCAGTTTCAGGGTCTTGACAATCTTCTTATAGCCTAGGCCATCTTTATGTAGAGCAACAATTCCTTTTTTCAGATCCACAGAGTTCTTTGCCATATGGTGCCATGTTGAACTTCCAGTGACCAGTATGAGAGAGTGAGAGCGATAACACCAAATTTAACAAAAGTGTTCCCCATTCACACCTGAGACTTTGTAACACTAATGAGTCACATGACACCGGGGAGAGAAAATGGCTAATTGGGCCCAATTTGAATATTTTCACTTAGGAGTGTACTCACTTCTGTTGCCGGTGGTATAGATATTAATGGCTGTGTGTTGAGTTATTTTGAGGGGACAGCAAATTTACACTGTTATACAGGCTGTACACTCATTGCTGTACATTTACAAAAATGCGAGAGGTGTACTCACTTTTGTGAGATACTGTATATATTGTACTTTCACATCA
Organism: Aquarana catesbeiana; assembly: GCF_042186555.1. Classification (NCBI taxonomy): domain Eukaryota; kingdom Metazoa; phylum Chordata; class Amphibia; order Anura; family Ranidae; genus Aquarana; species Aquarana catesbeiana. The sequence continues at coordinate 405,780,212 of NC_133325.1, forward strand.
GTCCCTGCCCTCAAGGAGCTTACAATCTAAGGTCCCTAACTCACATACATACACATAGTAAGTCCAATTTAGACAGAAGCCAATTAGTAGAGTGTGCTCATCAATATCCGGGAGACTGCGGTCATGTGAAGAATCAAACATTAGGGCAGTTCTTTCACTGTGTGCAGTAATAAATTGCTGATGAAGGAGGCGTGGCTTGTCTCCTAAATGCACCCCTATTGGCTACACTGAAGGTCGGGCTGACAAGTCATTTCCAGAGGCTGACAGCTCTCTCCCTGTGGCGTCCATCATAGCTCCGGATCCTCTGTTCCATGGGTCCCCTGGTTTTCCGGCATTGGCTTTTCCTGGACTGTCGGACCTCTCTCCCTGAGGCCTGAGGCTATATATATATATATATATACTGTATATCAGTGCCTTGAAAAAGTATTCATGCTCCTTGAAATGTTCAACATTTTGTCATGTTACAACCAAAAACGTACATGTATTTTAATGGGATTCAGAGATCCACAGCTCAGGTGGGCGAATCTGTCCACAGTACAACTATTAGTCATGCACTCCACAAATCTGTCCTTTATGGAAGAGTAGCAAGAAAAAAGTAATTGTTGAATTAAAGCCATAAGAAGTCCTGTTTCCAGTTTGCGAGAAGCCATGTGGGTACTCAGCAAACATGTGGGAGAAGGTGCTCTGGTCGGATGAAACCAAAATTTAGATTTTTGGCCTAAAAGCAAAATGCTATGTGTGGTGGAAAACTAACACTGCACATCACCCTGAACACACCATCCCCACCGTGAAACATGGTGGTGGCAGCATCATGTTGTGGGGATGCTTTTCTTCAGCAGGGACAGGGAAACTGGTCAGAGTTGATAGGAAGATGGATGGAGCCAAATACAGTACAATCTTAGAATAAAACCTGTTAGGCTGGGTTCACACCATCGCGAATTGGATGAGGGATCCCTGCATCCAATTTGCAATAGCAGGAGATTTTGACCGGCTGTCTATGGAGCCAGTTCACTTATCTTCGCAGCAGGTCCGGTGCGTTTTGCAGAAAAATGCTGTGCATCTTTTGGTCCATTACAGGTGCAAATTCAGCCCAAAATTTGGGCTGAAATCGGACCTGAAACAGTGACCCAGCATGCACCGGAACCCTGCTGTGAGACAGACCCGTCTTAGGTGTTCACTTTCCATCAGGACAACAACCCCAAACATACAGCCAGAGCTACAATGGAATGGTTTAGATCAAAGCATATTCATGTGTTAGAATGGGCCGGTCAAAGTCTATATCTAAATCCAATTGAGAATCTGTGCCAAGACTTGAAAATTGTTGTTCACAGACGCTCTCCATCCAATCTGACAGAGCTTGAGCTATTCTGCAAAGAAGAATGGGAAAAATATCACTCTCTAGATGTGCAAATCTGGTAGTGACATACCCAAAAAGACTTGCAGCTGTAATTGCAGAAGAAGGTGGTTCTACAAAGTATTGACTCAGGGGGGCTCAGTACAAATGCACAACACATTTTTCACATATTTATTTGTAAAAAATGTTGAAACCCATTTATTATTTCCCTTCCACTTCACAATTATGTGCCACTTTGTGTTGGTCTTTGACATAACCCCCCCCCAAATTTACGTTTTTGGTTGTAACATGACAAAATGTAGAAACTTTCAATGGGGTATGAATACCTTTTCAAGGCACCGTATATATACAGTGGGTATAGAAAAGAATCACCCCCCTTTAAAATCATCACAGTTTGTTGCTTTGCAGCCTGAAATGAAGACAGACACAGTTTTTGTTTTATCCAGCTGTTTTTACTAGTGCATCTTATAACATCCAAGTGACAGATATACAGTAACACCAACATGTCAGGGAAGAAATTTCAAAAACAGAGTAACTGAGTTGGGAAAAAAGATCACCCCCTTATGTCAGTATTTTGTTGAACCACATTTTGCTTTAATTACAGGCTTTAATCCTTTGGGAAATGTCTCTACTAATTTTGCACATCTATACTTTGCAATATTTGCCCACTCTTCTCTGCATAACTGCTCAAGTTCAGTTACATTTGATGGTGACCATTTGTGGACTGCAGTCTTCAAGTCATTCCACAGATATTCAATGGGGTTTAAGTCTGGGCTCTGACCTTATTATTGACAGTTTTGGATTTTTCTTTTGGATTTTCCTTTGGATTTCTTTTGGATCATTTTATGGACTATTTTTTCTCTTGACGTTTACATAATTGATTTGATCCTTTAGATTATTGAACATATATTTCATGTCATTATGAATTTTTGACTTTTGACTGATATTTTTTTGAGCATTTTGCACTATATTCCATAGAGCAATTTGTACTTTATTTAGGCACAGTTTGCACATTTAGATTTTAAGTGGTATATTTATAATACAGGTGAGGTTTACACTACAGGAGACACAATTTATTAGATTTGGGAGTTGTAGGTAGAGGGATTCAAGAGCAGCGCTGCTTTTCTTTGCATTCTTAAATTTGGCACAACCTGGACAATTTAAACTAAGTTTTTGATGAAAAAATAAATGCCAAAATGGCCAGTAGATTCAAGGATATAGGCAGCTGAATTATTATACAGATTATGACTGTTACTGAAAAGTCATTAACCAATAGGAAAGCTTAGAAGACCATAGAGAATGAGAATGCCCAAGCTCATTCTCAGTGGTCTTCCAAGCCTTCCTATTAGTCAATGAGGCCATCTATCATAATAAAGGATCATTAGGGAGATTTTGGGGGGGCAGGGGCAAAATTAAAGAATTACATTTAAGGGAGCTCCAGTCATTTTGATGTTTATTAAAAGTCAGCAGCTAAAAAACTGTAGCTGCTGACTTTTATTAACAGACACTTACCTGCCCCAGGATCCAGAGATGTCCTAATCATCAAACTAATCATCTCAACTGTGGGCACCCAGCTGTGACATCTTGCGACTTTGCAGTCAGGTGCCAACTGCACATGCGCGAGTCGTGCTGCTCACTGTGAATGGTCCCACAGTCCTCTGAGACCTGTGACATATCCCAGATGACTTCGGGGAGGGAGTGGGGAAGGAAATTAGTGATACGAGCGGAAGTGGGAGCAGGTACCTGTCAAAACCAGGTACCCCCCCCCCAAAAAAAAGTGCCATTTTAGAGAAGAGGAGGGGGAGGAAACCTTACAGCATAACTTCTCCTTTTGGGTGGAGCTCCACTTTAAGTTTAGATGGATATGTCCACCTATGCCTACATCTGTTTTTACAGATTGCCATCACATACTTAGTCTGAACTTGCTATGATTGCAATACTTGTTTTATCTTAAAGGCCAGCTATATTGCAATTTGATACAGTGGCGGCGCTCTCCATGTGTACGGCCCTACATGCAGGGTGCCGGACGCATGGATTCCAATGTTTTTTTTGTTTTTCTTTTAAGCACGTGATTAGAGCTAGAGGCTCTAATAGGCTTCAAAAAAGGGTGGACTTGGGGAGCAGAGCACTACGCCCTGAGCCCACCCAGTTGTGTGACAATAGCAAATGAATATTCGCTATTGTCACACTGATCCTCTTCCCGACCAATCAGGAAGTAGGTCCTGAGACCTGTCATCCAATTGGCTGAAAGGACATCCTATTGGACACCTAGGAGGAGGAGGGAGGAGACGCACGGCGGAAGCCACCGTGATGCAGAGGAGGAAGAGACGCGATGGAAGCTGCCGCCCATAGGAGCTCTGCCCGCCCGCGACCTAGGTGTGGTAATTGTGTGGCTGGATGACTGACCGACCGACAGCGTGTGTGTGTGTGTGTGTGGGGGGGGGGGGTTGTTTGCCGCCCCCCCCCCCCAAAAAAAAAAACAGCCACCACTGATCTGATCCCAGGCTAATACAAGTATTCATGTAGCACTTGCTGAGTATGCTTACGATCATAGTAAACTTTCACTATTGCAAATAGAGAGTTTAATTTTTTCTGAGGAGAAAAGGGAAGGAAATGTTTTTCGTGCACATAACGAGAACAAGCACCAAACGAGTTGCATACTGTATAAGAACACAGCCAATCCTGGCAGAGGACAAGCACTTGTACTCAGAGTCGATCTGTGGATAGTATAGGAAAGGAAAAAAGAAACAGAGAACATTGACCTGAGGTGTGCCGAGGTCACATGGTCAGTATGCCTAAAAAGGGGCATACCCAAGTATGAAATGAAATGAAAAGTAAAAGAAAAGAAAAGGGGAATGGGTGGGTGGGCCATGAGAGTCTACGACCACAAGGGGAGGAGGCAAAGGAGGGCAGGCCCTATGCAGCCTGACCTGCGGTCAGCCTTACACTTGTACTCGGAGTCAATCTGTGGATAGTATAGGAAAGGAAAGAAGAAACAGAGAACATTGACCTGAGGTGTGCCGAGGTCACATGGTCAGTATGCTTAAAAGGGGGCAAAAATATATATATATTTTTTTCTGACTAGCCTGTAGTTTTGTGATACCTTTTTATTACAAGATATTCTTTCAAAATGGGATCAACTCTTGTTTTTTTTTTTCATCTAATTTCTTGATAGTCCAGTGTCAGTCTGGAGAAGTGGGAGTTCCTAGGCAGGCTACATTTTCATGCAGACCTCCCTTGTAAAAACCACATGTGAAGCTGGCCCTCCATAACTGAAAAAAACTGAAGTCCAATAATTGGAAGGAGAAAGCCATGAATAGTAAACCTGGGTAAGAAGGGACTAGATGGTGCTGGATGTCCCCCAGCCAGGAAATGAGGCAGACTCTATCTTGCTGCAGTTTCTATGGCACACTGTGAGAAGCTCACAGTGTGCACTGAAATCAGAGTAAGCTATTTCAGTACAGGACAGGAGTCTGTACACCTGTACAAGGTTGATGATAAGGCTGGAGTTCAGTTTTAAAGAAATATCTTGCAGTATGATTTCATGCATCTTCTCCACATTTTTTTGAGTGATGCTTTTAGTGATGCTTTTTGACGTAAACAAGGGTCATCTTTAATACTCCTCACTTACTTGAATTCTGCAGCCTTCTTCCTTACAGTATTGTATGAGCGGAATTTTCCCTATTGTTGCCATTATATCTTCATAAAAGTCTTTTATGAAATGAGAAGCTATTAGCGGGGAATTTAAACACATGTATTTTGTCCTAAAAAAAAAAAAGAATCAATGACTACTATATGACAATATACTAATATGACCAATGACAACACCATCTGTCTATACTATATTTGGCCCCAGATACCCTTCCTACCATGGATATTAATACCTTCCTATCTGAATCCTCCCTTTCGGCTCTAACGGACACAAAATGTTTGACACCCTAGGTGCGCCTATCACGGAGATAGAAGTACGTCAGGCTATTAAGGACCTAAAGGCTCACAAAATGCTCACAGCCCTCTTCTATAAAAAGCTACCAGATATAGTTGTACCACCACTTACTTTTATGTTCAATAGCCTCAGGGATGGAGCTAGCCTTACCAACACAGCCTTTAAAGCTAACATAGTAATGATTCCTAAACAGGATCAAGATACGAAATCCTGGGCTAACTTGTGCCTGATATCTCTACTGAATGTTGATTCTAAACTATTGACTAAAGTTCTTTCATCTCGACTGAATAGGGTAATTCACACTATAATCCATAAAGTTCAGGTGGGCTTCGTTCCCAGGTAGTGGATAACATCCGACGCACGATTCTTCTTACCCATTATGCATGACAAATATTGCAGCAATTTATGCTGCTTTCTCTGGACCTTTGCAAAGCCTTTGACACTCTTTCCTGGTCCTATCTGCGAGCAGTGTTACACTATAGAGGGCTGGGCGATAGATTCCTGTTTTGGTTTGATTCTTTATATAGTTCTCCCTCAGCCTCAGTGATGTATATGGGTTATGAGTCTGCTACCTTTTTCTAGCGCGAGAGGCACAAGGCAAGGCTGTCCCTTATCCCCACTTTTGTTTATTGTTGCACTAGAACCTTTAGCGGTCCATATACATGCTAATCCGAACATACAAGGTGTGGAGTTGGCAGGTGTAACTCACAAGTTAGCAATGTTTGCAGATGACCTGCTTATATACGCCTGCTCTCCACACACTACTCTGCCAAATCACCTCTCCCTCATGGGTAACTTTGCGACCATATCGGGTCTCCATATTAAACCGTCCAAACCCAGGCCTTGAATGTTTCATTACCCTGTTCCCTTTACGATTCTTTGAGAGCTCAATTCCTATTTCAGTGGACGTCCTCGCTTCCATATCTGGGGGTTCATCTTACCTCTCCTTTCCAATCTCTATACGCCGCTAACTACCCCCCTTTAGATCTTATTTGAAACACCTGTTAGACACTTGGAATGCCCCTCATATCTCATGGATGAGTCATATCAATGCTATCAAAATGTCTTTTCTTCCCAAGCTATTATACCCTTTTAGGGTTCTCCTGATCCCTATTCCCCCTGATGTCCTTTGCATATTACAAAGTCGCATCTTAAAATGTATCTGGGGTAGGATCAGACAGCGGCTTAATAGATCTCTTCTGTTTACTCCAAAAGTTAGGGATGGGTTGGGGGAGTCCCCAATATTGTCCATTATTATTAGGCGACCCAGATCGCTCCCATCGTCCAACTGCAGGCAGGTAACTCTGCACCTTTATGGACCTACATAGATCTCTTGCATACCGACCCAATTCCTCTTTCTTCTGTACCATGGATTCCTAAATCTTCCTAAACTTATAAACTCGATTTTGGCCCATACTCTTTCGGTCTGGGATTCCATCAAGTACTCTGCTCGCCTGATATCCCCTCATCGCCCTCTCTTACCTTTGCTCAACTGCCCTCTATTCCCACCTGGGTTGGAGGATCCCCATAGTTTCCAATGGTGGAAGCATAAGGGTTTCGATACAGTTTGTTATCTGCTTATGGCTAGAGGTATCTGTTCATACCAACACTTACAGGATGCACATGAAAACCCCAAATCGGAACATTTTCGATATCTACAAATTTCGTCACCTTACCAAACATCATGAAAACCCACTATTGTCCATTACCTTCAAGACCAGATGTCGAACCAATCCCATGACTCAGGGTCTGATGTCTTTGATCTATTCCTCTGTATTGAATAACACTGGACTGCAAATCCCTTTGTAGTGCGAAAAATGGGCAAATGACCTTGGTTCTGCTCCTCAGCCAGGAGACTGGCGTAAAAAGTTTGAGGTCCTGTATAATTTTCTCGCAATGTTTTGTCCCTCGAAAACACTTTTAAAGTTTTGTCCCCTTGGTACTTTACCCCAGCTAGGATCGCAAAATGTCTACCATCATATCCGTCCAACTGTTTCCGAGGTTGCTCGGATTTGGGCGACATGAAACACATACTGTATGGTGGACCTGTACCAGGGTCCGGAGGTTATGGATTAGGGTATACACACTGGTCGATACAATTCTTCATGTGAATTTAGGGAAAGATCCATGGGAAGCACTTTTACAAAAACCTATCGCTGATGTTATCCAATGGGAGCGCACTCTAATTACTCATAATTTTATGGTGACGAAGCAAACCATAGCACGGTCCTGGAAAACGCCACTTCATAGCGTCAAAGAGGTTAAAAATCGGGTTCATGGCACGCTCATTGATGAAAGATTGACGGCGATCCTTGAGGACAAGTATGACAAATTCCAACGGACTTGGCAACCCTGGATAGACCATTTCTCGCCTTCTCAAATGACCTCCTGATTTCTAGAATTGTGAGGTTCTAAGTGGTCCAGCCTCAAATCCCTGGGGTCCCAGATTCCCTCCTTTTCCAATCACCTTCCCTCTTCCTTTCCCTTTCTCTCTTTCTTTCCACTTTGTTTCTTCTCTATGTGCTTTCTTCCTATTTTGTTGAGCTCCAGTAGGCTCTGGCTGAACAGTGAAGGCTGTGGCTGTTATTTATACATATATATATATATATATATATATATATATATATATATGTTTTTTTTTTTTTTTACGCCAGGCCTCCTGTTCATGTGACTTAGATCACAGAGGCGTTAGGACACCAGAGGTATGGATTATATGATATTGTTTCAATTGCCCGAATGTTGTCTGCTTGACACATTTTGCAAGCAAAGAACTTCTATGTCTAGTGCCGCGTACACACGAGCGGAATGTCCGTCAGAAAAAGTCCGATGGGAGCTTTTATATTCCAACTGTGTGTATGCCCCATCGGACTTTTTCCATCGGAAATTCAGACGGACTTAGATAGAGAACATGTTCTAAATTTTTTCGACAGAACTAATTACTATCGGGAAACCCGCTCGTCTGTATGCTGTTCCGACGTACCAAAAACGACGCATGCTCTGAAGCAAGTACGAAACGGAAGCGCTCGGTCTGGTAAATCTAGTGTTCATAATGGAGATAGCACATTCCTCACGCTGCAGATTCTGTGATCTTTTAATGCAGCACATTCTTTTGTGATTTATAATGCTAGAATAATGAATTTGTTTTGCTGCTGATATTCACACAGAGTTCTCACAAACTTATTTCTTTATTATTTCTCGTGATCTCATGAATAATCTTTTATTTTTTTAAAGCCAGATCTCCATAATAATGTTTAGAATTATTTTTTATAGTCATCTTTTTTATTATTTTTCATCAAGATCTCCTTTTTTTGGATTATTGCAAAATTATTTTCTAGTGATCTCAAACATTTTTACAGAAAATAAAATATACATTTATTCTGGGTAACAAAATAAAGAGGAAGGCAACGCTGGAGAAACTTTTGGAACTTGCGAAGCTTTTTGGCCCCCAGGGCACACATCAAGTCTGTGGAAAAAAAAATTGTTATCTTGAAGAGTCCATATAATTTGGAGCCCAATCTGGTCCAGGACTCCCAGAGATCAGGACCAGCAGCAGATGACATATATGTCCCCAGACTGTGGTACTACACCAGACTGCGTCTTCTGTCAGACCAGACTGAACCCAGGCCATCACTTTCTTCTCTTAACTGCAGCTTTCCCTCCACCCTTCCCTGCACCCTTCCCTGCAGCCTTCCTTAGAGGCTGTGGCTCTGGTGGTGGACTTGTGGCAGGAGGAGGAGGAGGAGGATGGGCGAGCTCATATACGTGGCTGTTCTCAGTCAGCTGGCCCCTCAACCCCTTTTGAAGGGCCTCACCAAAAATTCCCTCACAGAGGAGGCGTTGGCCCTCCTCCAATTTTATCAATCGAGTGGCTAGATAGCAGCCATAGGCCTCTTCAGCGTTGCGGGGGCTTCTGAAGACATCAGTTCCCTAATGAGGCCCAGTGCTGCCTCCTCCGTGATCGTCCCCTTCCTGGGCCTTTTTGTTGTAAGGCAGAGGGGAGGCACCTGGGATTGGGTGAGGCTCCTACTGGGCCCGCCCACCTCCTGGTTGACACTGGGCCCGCCCACCTCCTGGCTGACACTGGCATGGCCTCCTCCTGGCTGACACTTTCCAGACCCTGCTCCTGGCTGAGCTCATTGTGTGTATAAAAAAGGGACATATTTTTAGTTTTTGGTTCATCAATCACACCCAATACAAGGACAATATGCGACCGGTCTAAACTATGTGGCATGTTCACCAATGCCAGGAGCATGGCGGACAAGATGGGTGAACTAGAGATACTGTTGTACGAGGAGGATTCGGATTTTGTGGGAATTTCAGAGACCTGGTTCAACAGCTCTCATGATTGGCTGGCAAACATTCAAGGGTATACCTTATACCGCAAGGATAGAGAGGGTAAAAAAGGGGGAGGGGTATGCCTATATATCAAGAATAATGTACAAGTGAATGTGAGAGATGACATCACTGAGGGAGCTAGAGAGGAGGTGGAATCCTTATGGGTAGAGCTCCAAAGGGATGAAGCTAAGGGGAAAATAATACTGGGAGTATGCTATAGGACCCCTAACCTGAGGGAGGAAGTGGAGACGGATCTGCTATCACAAATTGGATTAGCAGCAAGGATGGGAAGTGTTATCATAATGGGGGATTTTAATTATCCAGACATAGACTGGGCGGAGGGAACCGCGCATTCATTTAAGGCTCGCCAGTTCCTTAATGTCTTGCAGGACAATTTTATGGGTCAGATGGTAGACGCACAATCTAGAAATAAAACATTACTGGATCTACTGATTACCAACAATACAGACCTGATCACGGATGTGGAAATACGGGGCAATTTAGGTAACAGCGATCACAGGTCAATTAGTTTCAGTATAAATCACACAAATAAGAAACATAAAGGGGATACAAAGACACTGAATTTCAAAAGAGCCAACTTCCATAAACTACAAACCTTGCTAAAAGGCATAAATTGGGATAAAATATTAGGAACAAAGAATACGGAGGAGAGATGGGTTTGCTTTAAGAGCATATTAAATAAGGGCATTAGCCAATGTATCCTATTGGGTAATAAATTTAAAAGAGCGAACAAAAATCCTGGATGGCTTAACTCCAATGTAAAAATGCATATAAAAGCAAAGGAGAAGGTCTTCAAAAAATACAAGGTTGAGGGATCATCCTCAGCATTCAAACTTTATAAAGAATGCAACAAGAAATGTAAGGGTGCAATTAGGACATGTTCAAGATAGAACATGAAAGACACATAGCGGAGGAGAGCAAAAAAAATCCCAAGAAATTCTTTAAGTATGTAAACAGTAAAAAAGGGAGGACAGACCATATTGGCCCCATAAAGAATGAGGAAGGACATCTGGTTACAAAGGATGGGGAGATGGCGAAGGTATTGAATTTATTCTTCTCCTCAGTCTTCACGAGTGAATCGGGGGGCTTCAGTAACCAAAACTGCAGTGTTTATCCTCATGACACAACACAGGAAGCACCTCCATGGTTAACAGAGGACAGAATTAAAATTAGACTTGAGAAACTTAACATTAATAAATCACCGGGACCAGATGGCTTGCATCCGAGGGTACTTAGGGAACTCAGTCAAGTGATTGCCAGACCGTTGTTCCTAATTTTTACAGATAGTCTACTGACTAGAATGGTACCAGCTGATTGGAGAAAAGCCAATGTAGCACCAATATTTAAAAAGGGCCCAAAATACATCCCTGGGAATTACAGACCAGTTAGCCTAACATCAATAGTATGTAAACTCTTGGAGGGGGTGATAAGGGACTATATACAAGATTTTAGTAATAAGAACGGTATCATTAGCAGTAATCAGCATGGATTCATGAAGAATCGTTCTTGCCAAACCAATCTATTAACCTTCTATGAGGAGGTGAGTTGCCATCTAGATAAAGGAAGGCCCGTAGACGTGGTGTATCTGGATTTTGCAAAAGCGTTTGACACAGTTCCCCATAAACGTTTACTGTACAAAATAAGGTCCGTTGGCATGGACCATAGGGTGAGTACATGGATTGAAAACTGGCTACAAGGGCGAGTTCAGAGGGTGGTGATAAATGGGGAGTACTCAGAATGGTCAGGGGTGGGTAGTGGGGTTCCCCAGGGTTCTGTGCTGGGACCAATCCTATTTAATTTGTTCATAAACGACCTGGAGGATGGGATAAACAGTTCAATCTCTGTATTTGCAGACGATACTAAGCTAAGCAGGGCAATAACTTCTCCGCAGGATGTGGAAACCTTGCAAAAAGACCTGAACAAATTAATGGGGTGGGCGACTACATGGCAAATGAGGTTCAATGTAGAAAAATGTAAAATAATGCATTTGGGTGGCAAAAATATGAATGCAATCTATACACTGGGGGGAGAACCTCTGGGGGAATCTAGGATGGAAAAGGACCTGGGGGTCCTAGTAGATGATAGGCTCAGCAATGGCATGCAATGCCAAGCTGCTGCTAACAAAGCAAACAGAATATTGGCATGCATTAAAAGGGGGATCAACTCCAGAGATAATACGATAATTCTCCCACTCTACAAGGCTCTGGTCCGGCCGCACCTGGAGTATGCTGTCCAGTTCTGGGCACCAGTCCTCGGGAAGGATGTACTGGAAATGAGCGAGTACAAAGAAGGGCAACAAAGCTAATAAAGGGTCTGGAGCATCTTAGTTATGAGGAAAGGTTGCGAGCACTGAACTTATTCTCTCTGGAGAAGAGACGCTTGAGAGGGGATATGATTTCAATTTACAAATACTGTACTGGTGACCCCAGAAAAGGGGTTTAACCTTAAACTACGTAGAGGGTTCTTTACTGTAAGAGTGGCAAGGATGTGGAATTCCCTTCCACAGGCGGTGGTCTCAGCGGGGAGCATTGATAGCTTCAAGAAACTATTAGATAATCACCTGAATGACCGCAACATACAGGGATATACAATGTAATACTGACACATAATCACACACATAGGTTGGACTTGATGGACTTGTGTCTTTTTTTCAACCTCACCTACTATGTAACTATGTAACAATTTTTAGCTCATGACTTGCAAATTAAATGTTAATAAATAGAAAAGACTATCATTCTGACCCCAGCATTTTTCATTCTTGTCACAAACATTTTTGGCCACTACTGTCTATTGATATTTAAATCTCTTTGTTTTAAATCATTAATTTGTTATCAATTATAACATCTAGTTAACATCATTAATATTAGGACAATAAAAATTATATACCTGACTCAAGCTGGGCGCATCCACTTCTTCCAGGATGGAAGGCCCAGGTTGTTCCTTGTCAGCCTCTGCTGGGGTTGAGGGAAGGTTGGAGGGAAGGCTGCAGGGAAGGGTAGAAAGTAATTCCCTGGCTTCAATCTGGTTATCCAGAAAACGCAGTTTGTTGAAGTACCACAGCCTGGGTGCATACACTTGCACTGCTGCTGCTCTGGATCTGAGTGATTTGTGGATCTTATTATGCTCCTTCTTATACATGTTCCTCAAGATCCCAATTTTCTTTTCCAAGAACTGGATGGTTGCATCAGGGACCCGAGTTTTCACAAATTCCAGAAGTTTCTGCAGCGTTGACCACCTAGCTTGTTTATTATAATATAGCCTGTGTTTCACCTCCCACAAATTCCTCATCTCTCTGTACCTGTCTATGAAACTGGCCATGAATTCTGGGTCCTTAAAGTGATTCATATTTGCTGTAAGACAATACACAAGACAAAAACACTAATGTCAGCCTAAAACCCTCATAATCTTATCCCAATATAGGCCTCAATTTCGAAGCAGTATAGGCCACTGATGGGCCAAGTTCAAATTTTACCTTCGTTTAGGACGTTTGCAACTTACATTCCTCCTTCCTCCGCACACAGAACGTAGGTATGACACATGCGTTTTAGCTTGATATACACTGCGCATGCGTTAAACTCTGCCCACATCACCCGCCTCAAATATGGCTTTTGTAGAGATGGTGGAGATGGTGGACATCTTGAGGAGGAACGACTATGATGGGAAGCATGGACCATACACCAACCCTAATGAGAGAAAGGCCAAGATCATGACTTGGTTGTGAAGAGTCTGCACAGAAATTTTGGGGTACGACGATCCAAAGAGCAACTGAGGAAACACTGGTCAAACCTGAAACTGAGGGAGCAGGATCAGTATAGAAGAATCAAGAGAGTGCTTCTAAAAAGTAAGTACTTGTCCTGTGTTCCTATTATTATTATTACTTGCATGCTGTGCCATGTGATTTTCTTTACTGTTGTACAGTTTAAAATGGTGACTTTCATGTTCATGGGCACAGTAATCGGTCGTCGGAAACATCGTTCACTCATTAAATACGATATTTTGGGCAGATACAGGTTAAATACATTTGGTCATGCCTATTTGTCTAACAATAAGTTTTGTACATTGCTGTCTAGATGTGTTTGTAACTAGAATGAAATGTAAGCTTGATTCAGTGTAATGTAAGGAGAGGACACTCAGCAGGTGTTTACACATCTGGACTCAGGAGCACTAGTGTGGGACACAAGAACAAACTTTTTAAGGTGTCCCACACAGGTGCTTCAGTGGATACTTGGGGTGTCTCCATGTGTGAAAATTGTCACAAAAAGGTAAGTATTCCAGCTTTGGTAAGGTAAAAAATCATGTCTTTAGCTTGGAACTCTGCCCAAAACAGACAATTGTACCCCACTTTCCAGCAATGTTTCATATTCCTATTTCTGGACTCAAATATCTGTGTGCAAAGTATACCTTTTGTTTCATTCTCATAGTGGAGAAATGACTCAGAGGACAACACTCAGAGGACACCAGGAACCCCCCACCTCAGAGACAAGGGAAACTCAGAACAAGAACACACCCCAAGGATCTGGAGGAAGGAGAGGTGGAGGAAGTCTGTGAGATTGTCACCACAACAGGTGTGTGTCTGACACCCCAGCTTCATGTAATATATGTATGCCTGCATATTTATAATACATGTTTTTACTCAAATTTTTAGGTGATGTGCTGGCTGTTGAAGAGCAAGCTGAACATTTCACAAGTGACGGTGCACAAAGGCTAATACAAGACATTATGGTGTGGAATGCTGAACTTGACATCATAAGGAAGAAACTCAATGTTATGGAACAACAAATGAAGAACATGATTGATGTGTTGGGGAGAATCTGAATTTCTTCAAAATGCCACCATTTTACCATTTTTGGTACTAAACTAAAACTTTTTTTTGACATTTTAAAAGCCACATTTTGAAGATGCACACGGTGTGTCAACATGTGCTATCTGCCATCAGGGGATATCAATGTACGCGTTTTGTGTGTGCAACCCCTTCCTCGTAACTCTAGTAGGTGAGAGGAAGGGGTTGCACCCCAAAACACGTCCATTGATCCCCCATGATGGGAGATAGCACATGTTGACATTAGGCATGGGATCAGGAGGGAAATACCCATTTTGACTCCCAAATTGTCCGCGTCTTCAAAATTTGGCTTTTACAGGGGTGACATCACCCCATCTGATGAAGGCACTATCAAGACATTTTTGACACTATAATGTCTGATATTGCCTTCAGTTTTTCTATGTTGAACTTTGTAAGTTCCAAAGTTGGGTATGTTATGTTTAGAAACATGCGTGTTTATAACAACAAAAAAAATTGTAAAAAACTTGAGACAATAAAAAAAAATTTTAGAGCAAAATTTTATAGCGCACATGTGGATGTGCAGAGAGTAAAAAGTTTGATAATCAACAATGTGTGGCTTTCAATGCTCAATACCATTTTTTGAAGTAATTTTGTGTTTACAGTGACAATGGGCCTTATTTATTAAAGGAAATTCCACTTGGCACTACAAGTGCACTAGGAGACAGCCAAAAAGAAACACAAGCAATAAAGAAAATTCAAGATTTTATCAGATATTTATTTTTTTTAATAAAAAAATATTTAGACATTGTCTGACATAGTAATGACCCCCCTGCCCGTAAAATAATTTACATATTTCTGCCGAACTTCACGGGCGCTTTGGGGTGCTAAGCCAGGACGGCCAGTATCCAGGCCCGTCAGGGGATTTGCAGGAAGTCCGGTCTCAGGCTCAAATGAGGCAAGATAATTGTGGGCATTTTTCCTTAAAAAAATGTGCAATATGCAGCAGGGTAAGGTGATGTGGTTGATTTTGTAGTCCGCCTTGTGTATTGCTGTCAGAAACAGGTGGAACGGGCTGGCCATTATCCCGAAGGCATTCTCAACGACTCTTTTGGCTCTGGCCAGCCGGTAGTTAAAAACCCTCCTCTCCGGGGTGAGGGTCCTCTGGGGGAATGGCCTCATCGGGTGCTTGCCCAGACCGAATGCCTCATCAGCAGTAAAGAAGAACGGGAGTCCTTCAACGTTGTCCGCATCAGGTGGCAATGCCAGGCCACTAGTCTGGAGAAGTTGGTAGAACTCGGTCTGGGCAAAGACTCCTCCATCCTCCATCCGGCGATTTTCCCCCACGTCCACATAGAGGAACTTATATTGTGCCGACACCATCGCCATCAACACTATACTATTAAACCCCTTATAGTTATTATAGTAAGACCCCGAATGCGGTGGTGGCAAGATGTGGACGTGCTTCCCAGTTGTGAAGTCCCAACGGTTGGCAAAATGGGATGCCACAGTCTGCCATTCCTGTGGCGTTGAAGGAAACTGTGGAGTCAAAACAGAAAAAAAAATTAGTACTTTTGCACATAACATTGCAAGCAGATTAGACACAAACATTCTTGCCCAACATCAGTATAACATTTATTTTAAGGAGTATTTAAAGACAAAAATATAAGGCCCACTTACCAGATTCCTCCCCCCTTCTGATGGCCCATTGTAAAAATTTTAGGGGGCAGGGGGAGGGTTCGAAATGAGTTTGGTCCCCCCAAAAAAAGCCTATGGCACTCTGCCTGAATTTAAGGACAACAATAACATTTGGACACATTTTAGGGGGTGTTTGGGGTAAAGCACTACAATGAAGCTTACAAAATACATTGTTAAGTAACTAGGCTAGGTGTATATGGACCCAGGATAGCATGCTGGGGAGGTTAGTGAAGGCAAATATGCATGAAGGACAAAAAATGAGCATTATAAAAGATTACAGCATGCATGAGGACAAAGGGGACGTTCACAGCATATTACAATCATGGTAATTAGGGAATGATGAAAGAAATACAATACATTAGCAAGCATTAAATACATACAGAATGTGATGTTAAAGGAGAAAACTTGTCTTAATATAGTCCTTCTGCAGGACCTGAATAATAGCAGAACAGATCTCTTGGATAATGATCCCCAGAGCCTGGGGGGAGATGCCTGTAGAGAACTTGAGGTCCTGTAGACTTCTCCCAGGCTCCAAGTAACGCAACGTGGCGAGTAGCCTCTGCTCCGGAATGATGGGTTATTCTCCTGCATCTCACGAAGCAAAGGCATATGAAAGAATTGGTCAAGCTGGAGTAACCAATTCTTGGTCCATGAACTTCTCCCCACCCTGTTCATGGACTGGGCTTGGGTCAAAAGAATGAACCCCAACACCAAGCCCCCGCACAGCACGAACTCTACGAGGAGTATGTACCCACAACATGGCTTCAAAGCGGTCGGCTGGTCAGAACGAACTAACAGAACACACTGAAGAACAGCAAGGCCTGTGAAGAACGAGCTGAAAATCAGAAACAAGCGGACAAGAACACACTGAAAAAACAGATGTGAACTGTCTACACGCTCTGAAAAGCAGATACAAACCCACAAGCACAAACTGAAGAGCAGTAATGGACTGAAAAGCACGAAATCTGAAAAGCGTGAATCGTCTCTCACCAAACTTCTACTAACACGAGATAAACACAAGATTAGCAAAAGGAGCCCAAAGGGTGGTGTACTGGCTATTGCACTTCCTTTTTCTAGTCCCGTCGTACGTGTTGTACGTCACCGCGTTCTTGACAGTTGGACTTTGGTGTGACCGTGTGTAGGTAAGACCGCTTGAGCGGAATTCCATCAGAGAAACCTTCAGAGCTCATTCCGACGGCAAAACCATTTGTGTGTACGCGGCATAAGACCTTCAACTTGCTCTTATAAATTGATGCTCTGCAAGTCTTGCTTTATTCATGTTTATTTATAGTAAAGGCTGCTGCTGCTCTCGCTTTGTATTTGGGGAGCATTATTCACACAAGATGTACTGATATTCTATGGCTACTCTTGTTTTTATACCATTTTTTTCCCTATCTTTCTTATTATTTCGGAAAAATTTCAATAAAATGTCAGTAAAAGAAAAATATAACAAAATACTATTAATGGTATATTTATCAAACTATAAGGGAGCAAATAGGAGAAGTTATTTCTAGGGTTTACATATGCTTTAACCCGCATATGTTAAACACAAGGCCTTCAAACTCAATCTGGCCCACCAGGCCTTGTCATGTGGCCCTCGCACCCGGTTTTGCAGCTGAAACGTGGTAAAATTCCATTCTGCCACCTCCGACTCTCACCCTCCACTCCCGCTCCCCGCTGTCACTTGTAAACACAGAACCCTTCTGTGTTTACAAGGACAGTTTTGCTCTCAGCGGCCCCCGAATCTAAAAGATTCCTGCACATACTTCACAGCAGGGACAGATCTCCCGGATCTGAGAGAGAGAATGATCTGCCTGCAAAGTGAGGCAGAGCCACCTACACAATGAGCTACTAAAACAGAATACACAGGCAGTATAGCCGCCTACACAGGGAGGCAGTACAGCCGCCTACACAGGGAGGTACTAGAGCCAGGCCAGGTAGAAGAGAGTAGAGATGTGAAGAAGCTTTGGGAGTATGGGGTTACACACTGTTCCCCTCTAAATCCTGCACTCTGTACACAGCGCACCCCTGAGCTCTGCATTCTGTACGTAACAAACTCCTGAACTCTGCACACTATACATAATGCACTCCTGAACCCTGCACTCTATACATAGTGCACCCCTAAACCCTACACTCTGTACATAGCATGCCTCCGAACTCTGCATCCTGTGCAAAGAGCACACCTGGAGCAGCACTCTGTACATAGCACACCCCTGAACCCTGTACTCTGTACATATGGCACTCCTGAACTCTGCACTCTGGACATAGCGCACTCCTGAACTCTGCAGTCTGTATGTAGCATAATCCTGAACTCTGCACTGTACATAGCGTAATCCTGAACTCTGCACTCTGTACATAATAAACTCCTGAAGCCTGCCCCTTTGTACGTAGAGCACCCCTAAACCCTGCACTCTGTACATAGCGTGCCTCTGAACTCTGTACCCTGTGCAAAGAGTGCCCCTGGAGCTGCACTCTATACATAGCGCACCCCTGAACCTTGTACTCTGTACATAAGGCACTCCTCAGCTGTGCACTCTGTACATAGCGCACCCCTGAACCCTGTACTCTGTGTGTAAGGCACTCCTGAACTCTGCACTCTGTACATAGTGTAATCCTGAACTCAGCACTCTGTACATAATGCATTCCTGAAACCTGCACTCTGAACATAGCGCACCCCAGATACAACCGCCTATTTCAGGGCAACCATACTGCTGATGCAGCTCATGATTAAATTGAGTTTCACACCCCTGCTTTAGCTGATATCTGTATGCATAACATTTTTTCTAAAGCACGCTGATGATGTTTTTTCTTCTTATACACTAATGTTAGCTCTGTTAAAATAATTTTAACATGACAGTGTGCTGTCACATGGCGGCTTTTTAATGCTGTGATTTTCTAGCATGAAAAGCACTGTTTTTTGTGTGTTATTGCTGTTGCGTGATTGATCACTTTCCATTTACTCTTAGATATTATGCCTGCAGTTCACCCTTTATAAGCCCGTGCCTTTCTACCATACCTGGAAATCACAACATACTGTAAAAGCCTATAGGTGTACATACATGTGCTGCTTTTTGGATACTGCAGGCTATTTTTATTCCCTGCTGAAAATCACTCTTCGTTTGAAGCAAAAACAGCTCCAACTCCTGACTGAAACAGTGTAGGTTTGTTGATGCACTGCATCCGGTTGTTCTTTTACTAGATTTGGTCACATGTACAGCTGGCTACACATTAATACTATTTCTTGCTTAGACCCCTTTCACGCTGGGGCGCTTTGCAGGAGCTACAGCGCTAAAAATAGCGCCTGCAAAGTGCCCTGAAAGTGCCGCTGCTTTGTCTCCAATGTGAAAGCCCCAAAGGCTTTCACACTGGAGAGGTGCGCTAGCAGGACGGGAAAAAAAGTCCTGCTAGCAGCATCTTTGGAGAGGTGAAGGAACGGTGTGTATACTGCTCCTTCACTGCTCCTGCCAATTGAAATCAATGGGGCACCACGGCTATACCGCCAGCAAAGCGCCTCTTTGCGGTGGTTTTTAACCCTTTCTCAGCTGCTAGCGGGGGGGTAAAACCGCCCCCGCTAGCAGCCAAATACCGCTGCAAAAACGACGGTAAAGCGCCGCTAAAAATAGCGGCGCTTTATCGCCGGCGCACCTCCTGCCCCAATGTGAAAGGGGCCTTGGATTTGAACTGAAATGATGAACTGTGTGATTCCTATTGTATAAGAATATGTGAATGATTGTAAAGCGCTGCGCAAACTGTTGGCGCTATATAAATCCTGTATAATAATAATAATTGTGACTTAAAAAGTAATAAAAAGTATAATATGAAAAAAGATTTCATCTGATAGATTACCAAAGCACAGCAACAAATTGCAAAGGCTTGGCTGAATAAGTTATTTAGGTAGGCCCTGAAACTACATACAGTACCTCACAAAAGTGAGTACACCCCTCACATTTTTGTAAATATTTTATTATATCTTTTCATGTGACAACACTGAAGAAATTACACTTTGCTACAATGTAAAGTAGTGTCTGTGCAACTTGTATAACCGTGTAAATTTGCTGTCCCCTCAAAATAACTCAACACACAGCCTTTAATGTCTAAACTGTTGGCAACAAAAGTGAGTACACCCCTAAGTGAAAATGTCCAAATTGGGCCCAAAGTGTCAATATTTTGTGTGGCCACCATTATTTTCCAGCACTGCCTTGACCTTCTTGGGCATGGAGTTCACCAGAGCTTCACAGGTTGCCACTGGAGTCCTCTTCCACTCCTCCATTATGACATCACGGAGCTGGTGGATGTTAAAGATCTTGCGCTCCTCCACCTTCTGTTTGAAGATGCCCCACAGATGCTCAATAAGGTTTAGATCTGGAGACATGCTTGGCCAGTTCATCATCTTTACCCTCAGCTTCTCTAGCAAGGCAGTGGACTTCTTGGAGGTGTGTTTGGGGTCGTTATCATGTTGGAATACTGCCCTGCGGCCCAGTCTCCGAGGGGTGGGGATCATGCTCTGCTTCAGTATGTCACAGTACATGTTGTCATTCATGGTTCCCTCAATGAACTGTAGCTCCCCAGTGCCGGCAGCACTCATGCAGCCCCAAACCATGACACTCCTACCACCATGCTTGACTGTAGGCAAGACACGCTTGTCTTTGCACTCCTCACCTGGTTACCGCCACACAAGCGTGACACCATTTGAACCAAACAAGTTTATCTTGGTCTCATAAGACCACAGGACATGGTTCCAGTAATTCATATCCTTAGTCTTCTTGTCTTTAGCAAACTGCTGGCTTTCTTGTGCATCATCTTTAGAAGAGGCTTCCTTCTGGGATAACAGCCATGCAGACCAATTTGATGCAATGTGCGGCGTATGGTCTGAGCACTGACAAGCTGACCCCCCACCCCTTCAACCTCTGCAGCAATGCTGGCAGCACTCTGGATGTGACGCTGAGCATGTGCACACAACTTCTTTGGTCGACCATGGCGAGGCCTGTTTTGAGTGGAACGTGTTCTGTTAAACCGCTGTATCGTCTTGGCCACCATGCTGCATCTCAGTTTCAGGGTCTTGGCAATCTTCTTATAGTCTAGGCAATCTTTATGTAGAACATTAATTCTTTTTTTCAGATTCTCAGAGAGTTCTTTGCCATGAGGTGCCATGTTGAACTTCCAGTGACCAGTATGAGAGAGTGAGAGCGATAACACCAAATTTAACACAGCTGCTTCCCATTTTTCCCTGAGACCTTGTAACACTAACAAGTCACATGACACTGGGGAGGAAAAATGGCTAATTGGGCCCAATTTGGACATTTTCACTTAGGGGTGTACTCATTTTTGTTGCCAGCAGTTTAGACATTAATGTCTGTGTGTTGAGTTATTTTGAGGGGACAGCAAATTTACACTGTTATACAAGCTGTACACTCACAAGTTTACATTGTAGCAAAGTGTCGTTTTTTCAGTGTTGTCACATGAAATGATATAATAAAATATTTACAAAAATGTGAGGGGTGTACTCACTTTTGTGAGATACTGTAGTTGTTGAAACTAAAAAATTAGATTGCAATATGTATTACCCATTTTATAAAGACTTCTCAGAGATTAGGAGTTTGAGTCAGACTTCTGGGGTGCATAAATTGCAAAAGAAACAGTTGTATGATGACCTTATACAAACGTAAGTGGCCATCAAATAAAAATATCTACAATGTCTGTTATTCAGCGCCTGATTGTTTAATATCTAAAAAGGACACATTAGACTAGCCAATATAATTGGAAATTGAGCCACCCAGCCTACACAGAATCAGTCAGTCCACTCTGCAAAGGTTAAAACTCTACCCACGTATGGCAAGCCCTTACAGATCTTTAAAGGAGAAGCATGGGATATGAAAAAAACAAACCTTCATATTTACCTCCATGCTGCAGCATCTGTGTCAAGATGCAGTTGTCCCATGCCGGTTCTAAGACCAAGAACTGAGCAATCACATGACCGCTGATCACTCAGTTCTGGGTCTGTCCAAGTGGAGAGCAGTGACTGTCATTCACTACCCTCTGCTCTGCTCCTCCAGCACTCACTAAAGAGCCAGGCTGGGGAGGGGGCTGGCACAGCTGTCTACAACTCTCAGCCAGACGCTCTCAGACAGCAGGATGGATCCCAAAAATATTGATGGGATCCTTCTAGAGCATGGCACAACTCTGCCCCATAAACTGATAGCAACAGCCCGCTATCAGCTGATTCTGGATCACAGAAGAACGAAAGTAAGGCCAGCAATAAATGGATCAAAATTCCGGCGGTTCAGCCCATGTATGGGCAGGGAGGTTGCACAGAAGTCAACTGCCCTGTTGGATTTTCCCTGCTCAATCAGCATTGCAGGCTATAGCTTGCAACACTAATCAGTGTATTCTGATGACAGGGAAGTCTCCCTGCTGTCAGAATACAATAGCTCAGCGGGAAATATTCCCCCATCCACACACACTGGTTGAAAAAAAAAAGAGATGACTCATCTGTGAGCTGCTTAAAGCCTAGTACACACAGGCCAAAAGTTGGGGAACATTCAATAAAAAATGGCCCACATTTGGCCCGTGTGTATGGCAGCCAGTCCGACACGTCTGTTGCACATCTGTTGGACGTGCAAGCTGGAAAAACCAGCGGTCAACAGGCTCCCGATCAGCGCTCTCAGGCTGAGAGCCCTGACCAGAGTGTTCTGGCGAGAGGGGGGGGGGGGCATCTTCTTGTCAGAACACAACAGCTCAGTGAGGGAGATGGCTGTACTAACGTCGGATTGTTAGTACATTGGCTTCGACCGGAGCCGTTAGTTTTCTTTTGTGTTTGTTATGTTATGTTTAGCCATAGTCCACCTACTACTGATATGCAATTTTTAATCCCCACATAGTATGCTGGTGCTTGAAAAAATATGGAAAACATAGCGCAATATTAATCTTCATTTTACCCGTTTGATATCAGGACAAATACAAATCAGACAATCCTACACTGGTCAGTTACTGACAAAATAAAAAGTTAATCTTAGAGATAAAATAAAAATCTAAAAGCCTAAGCTGGCCATTTCAACCTGTATATGACATGGCAGGTTCAAACAAACTAAGCCATCATATCTGTGTACAATAATTTGGTCAGCATGTAAAATTTGTAAATAATTATTATTTATTATTATTATTCATGGTTTATATGGCAAAATAAAGGAAGACAGTACAGATAAAATACAATTCAGGACGAGAGGGTCGGGAGGACTCACAAGCATGACATTACAAAATGTTCATTTTCTAGGGCCAAGAAGGAATTTTATATATGTTTTGTATTCATACCTACCAATGAATATCACCATCAGTCAAAAAAAAAAAAAAGATGGAATTTTAGCCACAAAATAAGCATTATACTTATAAACAGAGCGCACAAAAGAGTTCATCCAGAACTCTCATTTTTCCATGACCCCTTTCTCCCCCCATCTAACAGAACTACAGGGCCCTTGCTGTAGTGACTGCCCTATTCAAGACATATTCACCCCCTGGCAGAAAACTTTTGCATTTCAAGCATTCCGACAGAGGTCAGGGGCAGCTATAATATGACAAAGAGGTGCCAATGGAGTCTACTGGCCCTTTAACACTATTAGCCCAAGAATCCACATATATTTTTTTTTTTTTTTCCAAAAGGTCTAGACAATTACATTTGAATGAATCCTGCTGTTTAACCAGTATATAGCACAAAGGGGAATTAGAACAGTGTCCAGATATTTATCATGGCTGTGCAGACGTCAATATACATTACATTAAGGCCTTTTTTAATAATACTGCTGTAGCTTTCAATTAGCACCGTGCGTTTATTTAAACATCTCTCTCAGACGCATTGGAAAGTAAATGAGAATGTGACTGAAACAGACAAATAAAGACACAAACACACACACACACAGACACCAAAGCTCATTATGCAATTCTAAGCACCTTCCATTACACATGGTGATACGTTATACATCACCCACTGTTCTCTGGTGATGGGCAGCACTTTGAGTTCCCTTGCGTTAACAGTATCTACTAAATCATTTAAACAGCATCAACAAAAAGTCATTTAATTAAAGGTTCCTGATTTTACACACTGAATGGCTTATTTAGGGTAGCTTTCAATAAACCTTACACTGGGTGATATAGATAGGACAGGGCATCGCTGTGTTAGAGCAGTGCTGTAGTTGCCATGGTGACAGACATGTACCCTGCAGTGCAGAGCGACTGGCCTAGAAGAGGACATATGTATCGTAGCAATATATGGAGTGAGTGAAACAAAGCTCTGTGCTCTTCATTTAAATGAGACAAATATGTACAGCACACAGCAAATATGCTTCACAAGCCTGAGACCATAGCTCAAAAAAATCTGTTACAAATTAAAAGTACGCTTTTTTTATGTTGCCCAATAGGATTCAGACATTCATTCTTTGAATGATATCTTTCATTACAGGATACAATCCTATTGGCAGCTGTGAGACAACATATGACAGTAGACAAAAACTGATTTTTAATATGTTTGTACTTTCTAAGACACAGCAACATATCTAAAGGATGGCCAGCCTTGTTATAAGTAGAAATGGGATGTTGTCATTAACCTTCAGCTATGACACCATTATTGCAAATGCAAATCAAGAACCAGCGTACTGTACTACTAAAGGCTATTAATGACCCTGGGTTATAGTGGTGCTCATGTAAAGCTTTCACAAGGACAAAAATACTGTACTGAGTCCTCCATATTAAAGCGGAGTTCCGGCATTTTTTTTTTTTAAACATGCCCATGTTGTTTCCAGTTACACTAAAGAAAAAGTTGGCTCTTGCATCTACCTTGGTGGGGATCCACCTGACTGTTACACACCTAGAAGTACAAGGGACTAATGGAAAACATGATTGCAAATGGGTGACTGTAAAAAGTCCATAAAAGTCCGCAGTATGGCACTTGAGGGCAGCCCAGTGGAGATGAGAAGCAGTACTCTGAAAAGGCTGGGAAAAGAAGCACAAGGCACCACTCTAAGTGCAGTAAGTTGTGCCTGAAGAAGGAGCGCATGCTCCGAAAAACGCGTCACCTGTTTACTGACACACTGTCCAACCAGAAGTGACGTCATCCCATGTTGTTTCCAGTGAATCCTACATTAATCGGCATTAATATAACATGTCGGTTTAGCAAATAAATATTAATTTCAAAAATTGACTTTGCATCCCTCCTGAGCGCGCTTCATTGTGGGCAGCTGAAGCCCACTACTATCTAGTTCCAGGAACAGTGCTGCCCCTGATCTTGCATGCGCATAAACAAAGCGCTGCGGCAGGTTGACAGAACGGCGGAGTAGCATTGACTCTCTGGGGTTGATGATACTCATATCCCATAAGCCAATGCGCAGCCAGACGTGACGTACCTCGCCGCGGCGAGGTACACAGGAAGACGAAGATAATGGTACTAAAAACAAGGTAAATAGAATGAAAAAAACTGTCAATGCGTTTTTAGCCTGCCAAAAAGATGCGCGTGTGGCAAAGCTTGTAATGATGTGGGTGGAACTCTGCTTTAACTATTTTAGAGCAGAGGTAGCTGGAACCCAATCCCACTATTATGGCCCTAGGACAGGCCCTGTGTCCATGCTAGCTATCTCAATGATACAATAATTGGCTGTTTTTATACAGCAGAACACCATTTAATATTCACAATGGTCTTTTCATACTAATATGACAGGTTGCTATGGCAGGAGAAAAGTAAAGTAAAAATACTGGTTTCCTTTTCTCCAAATAATAAAGCCAATGCATTCCCAAGTGCTGGATTTTGTTTCTATTTCATTTAATACCATTATCTTCACAATACTGTCTGTATTTAGTATACTTCATTTAATCACAGCCCCTTGATGAATTAAAAAAAACAGGCTGATATGAAACAATCTTCCTTTCTGCCTTGTGAAAATGAAAGGCCTGTGCAGCTGTCTATCTGCTTTGCTTCTTGTTGGTGTGCAGAGGCTTAATCTCCTAATAATTAAAAAAATCTACAAATTGTGCCTGCCTTAAAATGGCCGCACAATACCTGATGAGTGACAACAATACATCAGACTTTTATTTTATTCATTCTTTATTTTTAAGATCAGTTTTACATAAAATGGGACAGATGAAGGAAGTATAGAGAAAAACAAAACATACAACATAGTCCGGCAAATACATAGAACACACTATGGGGGTTGTTTTCCTAAAACTAGAGAGCAAAATCTTGTGCAGCTGTGCATTATAACCATACAGCTTCCATGTATGAGTCCTCATTCACACTGAACATGGCTTTGAAATCGTGCGAGTTCATCAGTCTGACTTCGGGGGGCGACTTGAAAGACATCTGTGTGGGTTCATGCACAGATGTCTATTGAATTGCCCCCCCCCCCCCCCCCCAAGTTGCCAAAAGTAGTGCAGGAACTACTTTTGGAAATCAGTGCGGTGCCGCAAAGTCGGTGTCGCACCGATTGGGGCGCTCCTACTGCCGGCAATAGGCTCCGATTTTACATGCGATTTGACCTGTCAAAACGCATGTCAAATTGCAGCAATGTGAACGGGGCTTATTGTCAAAGCTTCATTGAACAAGCTGAAGTTAGAAGCTGATTGGCTACCATGCACAGCTGCACCAGATTTTGCAATCTCCAGTTGTAGTAAATAAACGAGAAATTTTAAAAGATGGGTTTTCATATAACAAGTAGGAGCGGCATGAAATTATCACCGTACTCTCACAAAACTTACTATGGAAAAGATCCAAAGGGAGATTTTTTCCTAAAATACACCAGAATTTAAGTCCTCCTTCGCACAGCCATTTAGCCACAGACATGGATTCCAGCTGCAAGAATCAGCGGCTGCTCAGCCTATACAAAGTATTGACAGGCTGACAGCAGCCATCGCTGTCATCAGCAGTTACTTGCAATTAGGGACTGGTTTATGAGCCTGGACACATCACGCTGCGTCTTGGCTTGGACAACTGTCCCTAACTGCAGGTAAGCAATTTGTGCGCAGCTGTATTCGAACAGCAACGGCTGCTGTCAGTCTATACCTGTTATTCCAGATGCAAGAATTAGCTGATTTTTGCTGCTGGAATCCAGCCTATGCAGCTAAATGGCCGTGTCAAGGAGGCCTAACACCTAAACACAGTATGCAGAACGTGCAGATAGTGTAGACCGTGCATTTGTTTTGTCTTTTTGTATTATGGATACTACATGCGTTTGTTTAGGTTTTTTATATTACAGATATTACATTTTTGCATTAGCTTACATTCTACACCATCTGTGTACAGAACGCCTCCAGGTAGCCATATTGCACTGCATTTTACAGAAAATTACAGCGCCTTCAGATTGAAAAGGAAAGGTAATATTTAATAACATGTACTTACAATATGACTTGAGTCGCAGTTGTATAAGCTATAATATTTTTTTTTGTAGCACCCTCTAGTGTGCTAGTGTATATAGTTGTAGTGTACAAAAATTTGGCCTGGCTGAGAGCCAGGCCTGGGTTAAATCTGGGTCAGGGCTGAGTGACTTAGGCTGGGCTCACATTGTAGCATGCAGCGGCTCCCAGCAGGGGTCCGGTGCGTCGCTATTCACTGTTCCAGATCCAATTTCAGCCTGAATTTTAGGCTGAATTCGGACCTGAAACGGACCAAAAGACGTACAGGGCTCCTGTGCAATTCACACTGGAGCTGCTGGGGAGATGTGTGAACCGGCTCCATAGAGAGCAGGACACGATCTCCTGCTGTGCGAATTAGATGCGGGGAAACCCGCACCCAATTCCCAATAGTGTGAACCCAGCCTCAGGGAGGCTGGATGACTCAGCAAGCAGCATCTCTGGTGACTCCCCCTGCTTTCTGGAACCTTGGAGATGCTTCCAGAAGTAGAGGGTGGAGAGGAGGAGCTGCTTGGAGTATTAATGAGGGCCCCAGCCAACCCCCAACAAAATGTGCTGGCAGGGGGGCAGGCCACCTCATAAATACTCATGAGTCATGCCAGCAGGGGCAATCGGGTAGAAGATGGAGAAGGAGTGCTGAGGAGGCTGGCAGTGGCCCTTGGGTGTGTCCCCTGGTCTGCGGGGGGCTCAGGTGCTGGAGGAACCCTCTATGACACACAGAGGAATCCTTCCTGGAGGTACGAGAGGAAGGAGAGGACAGCAGGAGCAGGTCTGCATGTCCAGGAGTTCTCCTGAGAAGTCAGCTGGGTGGGCTATGAAGTCTGAGAGGACTGTGGTGTCAGCCTGGGATGACTGTGGAGAAGTAGCCAAGAGGGCTAGCAAAAGGGGCAGCTGCCGCCAGGCGTGCTGACAGTGCGTGAAGTGGTGGTGCTGGGATCAGTAGCCTCAGGGATGTAAGCTGGACACTGATTTTTGCTAAACACCTAAAGGGGCCTTAGGTTCCTGCCTATAACAGGCTTTTGTTCAAAAATCTGTGTCAGATCATTTTTTTACCAGTTCTGCAAGCAAGTGTGCTGGAGGAAGCAGAGGAGTGTATATAGACTGTAT
Organism: Aquarana catesbeiana; assembly: GCF_042186555.1. Classification (NCBI taxonomy): domain Eukaryota; kingdom Metazoa; phylum Chordata; class Amphibia; order Anura; family Ranidae; genus Aquarana; species Aquarana catesbeiana. The sequence goes on from NC_133325.1 coordinate 405,808,835, forward strand.
ATAGGAAAAGTTGTCCCTGAAATTGTTCTGAAGTCAAGTGGGCATCCCATAATACCCCTACTCCCAATCCAAGTTTTAATCCCCTCAATAAATAACAAAACAAAGTGCTGGACTGTTTTCTGACTCTGGGAGACTGTGAAAATTCAGTGTGCCTGGCTGTGCAGGGTGGGGGATCCCATTTCACCTGTGGCTTATTGAGGGGTGCTTTACATTTGTTTTGCTATTTGTTTTCCCCACCAAAGTGGAGTTCCCCTTTAACCTTTCACAATGTTACCTCCAACATTACAAATCTTTACTTTTGGAGTTCAAGTCCACTTTGAAATTCCTCAGATTATTATTCATTTTAATGCTCCTCCTTTAAAAATTATGTATTGCCTAGCTGTCTTTGGCTTATATTATTTTACCAACTGACTATGAACAGGCATGCAGCTGGTGAAGTCACAGAACTCCTGACCTGCACCTTTGCTACAAATCTGTGACTCCGAATTTATTTAAGCCAGAGGGTCAGCGTGACACCCAGGCAATAACGATTTTGGAAAGGAGGAATCAGCAATAAAAGCCTTCATATTTATCTTGGCATGTGCTTCCATTGCAATTCAAGCCTTAGAGGCTAACACAAGACCCATTAACCAGAGAAGTACCACATCTATCATGTATGCGGGCATATTAGTGATGATGAAGGAAATGGAGATGAAATTCATATAATGCCATGGAAAGACACCATATTTCATACTGTACTCACATTTACTTTGCTGCTGAGTGCAGACTGATTACTACTTTATCAGCTATTTCATACAAGGGAGAGGCAATATATAATGGACTGACTGGACAGGAAGTCAGATATATAACTATATGTGATAGCATATCTGAGCTAACAACCACAGACTCACTCTAATCACCGTCTGAATGTTCTATAGATCTATAACTTCTGCATAGCTAGCCATACAGAATATATAATCATTATGGACTTTGGAAGGGACAGGCCACCCAAAAGTTCCTCCAGAGATTGCTGGGAGTTCCTTGAGCAAGTAGCAATTTCTGCCTCTCATATAAGTTCCCACTGACACCAATGATATTTCTAAATATATGTAAAGAGGGAGATTCTTCAAAATGACCACAAATGTGAGGGGAATTCTTCCCACTGACCATCACAGTGGCATACAGTGAGCTGTAGGTATAATACGTAATAGCAGACCAGAAATGTATTTTAAGGGTTGCACTATGTAAAATGTTTGGGAACAGCTGGTCTAGAAGTGGAGCAACAAAGCTCAAAATGTACATGTTGTTGTTAGTTATAGCTGGAATTTATTAAGCCCATGGCTTCCTACATATCTTGGATATTCCGTTATTATGAACCTCCCCGTCATAATTCCCAAATTTGTTCCTGTCTACCTGGCAATTTTGGATGTTGCTGCCCACTTTTGAGCGTCCCAGTGTTTCAAGCATCACATTCTACATTATAAAGTCTAAGATACAAAATGGAGAGAAGAATCCCCAAATAGTGACCACAGCAGGTGTTCAGGTTTCAGAGATCAAGTGCAGAAATCTTACCAGTAGGGTCCCTAAGACATATAAGAAACTTTTAGGAATCAGGTGGGTTACCTCTCCAACATCTACCGAACAGTAAAATATCAGTTTTGGGGTGGCCTATATAATATAAGGCCACAACTAACGAATAAGGTAAGGGAGCTGTTTTACTTGGGCTCCCTGCCTTGTTAAAGCACAAACAGAGGGAAAATGAAACTTTTTACTTCAGGTATGTTGTGTGACAGACCCTAACTCAGCGATTTCAGATGCAGCTGAAATCTACTGCAATCCGATGTGAGTTCCTACAAATCTAACATGCATTTTTAACAGGTGGGAAGAACAATATGTAATTTATGGACTCTATGGACTTCTGTATTATCTAACCCATTTGCTCACCTACTATTCAATAATGTGTGTATTTGCTGGAAAGAACGATTGACCTGTCTTTGTGGAAAAACATCACTCTTGGAATATTGATATTGGTTGAAGATTCTGCTAAGCTGGAAACTTTCTGTAGAACCAATCCATCTGATCCTTTGTGATGGAAACAGCGGTCTCCTAATGCAATTATTTGTTTGCTATACGCAGAAATGCATCTTTATTAATCAATGGTGTACTGAAGTCTGTACACTATTTCCTCACACGCAACATTTGGAAACCTGTTCATTAGCCTGTCTTGCCACTTTTATAAAGAACCTAACAGCTGGTATACTGGATAAAAAGGTGAACACAGAACAAATTGCCATAATTTCAGGCAGAGGCGGAGCATCACAAGTAATTACATATACCACTATCATGATACTGTGCTTACCAGGCAAACTTTATTCATCGCAAAGCCCATGTACACTTTAGAAATGTTATAACTGTAATGAAATAAAAATCTTTTCCAGCACACAAGCTGTTGCTTTATATCAGGGGTCTCCAAACTGCGGCCCGAGGGCCAGATGTGGCCCTTTGCTAGCCTTTATTTGGCCCTTGGGGCACTATTTCTCCCACTGACACCAGCAATGGGGAACTATGTCTTCCACTGATACCAATGATGGGATACTATTCCTCCTACTAATACCAATAATGGGGCATTACTCCTCCTACTGACCACCAACCCATAGGCCATATTTATTCTCACTGATGTTGGGCTTGGGACATTTTTTACCCCCGCTGGCCACAATCCGGCCCTCCTAAAGTCTGAAGGACAGTAGACTGGCCCTTTATTTGAAAAGTTTGGAGACTCCTGCTTAATATGAATAAAGGACAAGGTGGTTACTATACCAAGGTGTGCTGGTGAAGATTGGTATTTTCTTTTACTTAAAGTGGAGGGCCACCCTGAAAAAAAAAATTACCAAAAATCCTAAAGAAAATAAAAAAGAAAACATTCGAAAAAAAAAAAAATTTTAAACTTACCTAAACCCTTGTTGCTAGGCAGTGTTCCTAATCTGCCTCTTCCGCGGTGTGTACTGTGTTCCCAGAAAACTACGGGGCCATTCACAGAACCGAGCACCACGCCGCTCGTGCGTGCGCAGTAGGAAACTGGCATGGCTGGCGGGATGGCGGTGCCGAGACCCGAGAGCCAAGGGACGGGTCAGCCTCGGGCGGCCGACATCGCGGGCACCCAGGACAGGTAAGTACTTATTTAAAGTCAGCAGCTACAGTGTTAGTAGCTGCTGACTTTTTTTTTTTTTTAAGACGGAATCACGCTTTAAGTTTATTAAAGTTTTGACAAAGAAAATAGTACACAGACAGTGTAGATGAAGAAAATTTTCTGATAAACAATGCACAAACTTTCCTCCCATATTGAAAGGCATTAGAGACAACATCCATACAATAAGGTACGACAGAGGTAATGAATTTGCTAAAGACCCTTACATAAAGAGTAGAAGATGTGAAAGATGTATTTACTTACCTATTATCAGGCTGCTCTGGTCTGGTCATGTGATCTCCCCTGTGTCAGCTAGCAGCAGTTGCAGGGAAGAAGAGAGAGTGCTTGACAACACCTGGTAAAACCAAGAACAGTGATGTCGCCCATAGGCCTCAATGGTCAACCTGTTGTCGGCTCCCCCTCCTCTCCCCTGCAGCCTCTGCTGACTTACACAGGGTAGCCGGATCATGTGACTGGATTGGAGTGGCATGAACATTGGTAATTATATACATCTTACACAGGTTAGTCAGCATTGGCAACTTGAAACATAACCTCCTGCGCTCAGGTGTGGAGCTTAGGGGTATAATGGAATCTCCTCTCGGCTTGATTTTGCAAGTACAGAGCACACACGTCTTGATTCCCTCTTAAGACTGTTGGTATCCTTGCACAAACTACAAAACAACAAGAAAGAGGGTGCACCGACCTAGTGTATTATCATAACTAAATCTTTATTAACCACTTCCCGCCCATCATATTGACAATTTACGGGCACAAGGTGGCTTTCTCGTTCTGGGACGACATCATATGCTGTGTCCCTGGGGAAGGGCGCATCACCAATCTAGGTAAAGAGCCGATGATGAGGCTCTTTACCCATGTGACCAGCTGTGTCCAATACCAGCTGATCACATGTAAACAAGGCCATTTTTCCTGACAGCGTGTGAGGAGAGGAGAGCTGATCAGCGGCATTTCCTCACAGGGGAGATCTGCACAGATAATCAGGTGCCCAACAGTGATGCCAGTCAGTACCCAGCAGTGATGCCTATCAGTACCCATCAGTAATGGCAATCAGTGCCCATCAGTGATGCCAGTCAGTGCTGCCTTTCAGTGCCTGCTCATTAGTGCCGCCCATCAGTGCCACCAATCAGTCCCTCCTATCAGTGCCCCCTTTTATTGCCCATCAGTGCCACCTATCAGTGTTCATCAGTGCTGCATATGAGTTCCTCACTGCTCATCAGTGCTGCATATGAGGGCCTCCTCATCAGTGCCGCCTCATCAGTACCCATCAGTGCCGCCTCATCAATGCTCATCAGTGCTCATCAGTGCAGCCTCATCAGCGCACATTAGTGAGAGAGAAAAATTACTGTATTTACAAAAATACAGAAACTAAGAAAAACGTTTTTATTTTTTCAAAATTTTTGGTCTTTTTTTTCGTTTTTTTTTTTGCAAGAAAGAAAGCTCTATCTGCCTAAAAAAAAAAAACAATAAAAATGTTGTTTGGGTACAGCTCTCCATGACTGTGCAATTGCCATTAAAGTGCGACAGTACTGAAAGCTGAAAATTGGCCTGGGCAGGAAGGGGGTGAAAGTGCCCAGTATTGAAGCGGTTAGGAAAGTAAAACAACAAGTGGGTACTCACAAACAAGTGTTCATGTCTAGAGACACAGACGAGACTGCCTCCAATCCACCATACTCAGCTGATGGCATGGAGCAGGGACCTTGCATTTCAGGAGGCACGGCAGCCCATTCAAATTAATGGACAGCCCTCGCACAAAACGTATCAGTGTGAACCTAGCCTAAAGAACCCTAAGGTTGCTTTTATACTGAAGTGCTGTTAAAACAACGAGAAAATACCCATTTTGCGGCGCTTTTAAGGCGGTTTGTAAATGAATGGGCAGGCACGTTTTTGGGAGCAATATTTAGACTTCTTTCACAATGAGGCAGTTTTCAGGCATTTTAGTACTAGAAATAGCACCTGTAAAGTGCATGAAAACTACCTCCCATTCACTTCAATGTGTGCTTTCACACTCGGCAGTGCGTTTGTGGGACGTTAGGAAAAGTCCTGCAAGCAGCATCTTTGGGGCTTTGAAATTAATGGACAGTGCTTCCAAAGCACCTTAAAAGGGGTCTTTATTCGTTTTTTTAAAGGTCCCGTTGTCACAGGACCTAAAAAGAACGGCCTGCTAGCGCACGAAAGGCGCCACTAAAGCACCACAAAAAAGACCAGTGCTGTTTTAGCGGCGCTTCAGTGTGAAAGTAGTCTTATAGTGCTCCCAAGCCACCCCAAAGATACTGCTTGCAGGACTTTTCCTAGCGTCCCGCAAGCACACCGCCCCAGTGTGGAAGCACACATTAAAGTGAATGGGAGAGGCAGTTTTCAGGCGCTATTTCTAGAACTAAAACACCTGAAAACTGCCTCAGTGTGAAAGGGGTCTTACACAGTTTAGGATTGAACCGCTTTTTGGCCAATGTCACTGTGTGGCCGCCTGTCTTCTTTAGAGATCTAAGATTAAATAGTTTTCTCCCTATTCTAGATTGAATCACCATTTGGATATTTGTATATTGTGATCATATTCTCTTTTAAGCAGTGGCAGTCCATAAGGGGAGCAGGGGCGCCGCCCCCTCTAATCCATGCGCGAGCCCCTAATCTACATGCAGGGTGCTGGACGCATGGATTTTTTTTTTTTTTTTAGAAGCACGTGATTAGAGCCTGAGGCTGTAATTGGCTTCAAAAATGGGTGGGCTTGGGGAACAGAGCACACCCAGTTGTGTGACAATAGCAAATAAATTTTGTCTTCTTGATTCTCCTCCCAATCAAGAAGCAGGTCCAGCTGCAGGGGGATCGTATGGGGATTTTAAAGTGGTAACAATTCCCTCTTTATAACTTGTACCTACAGGTAAGCCTATAATAAAGCTTACCTGTAGGTACAATGAATATCTCCTAAACACGTACCATATATGTAGAGATCAGTGATATTACCGGTGCATGTGCACTGCATTCTGAATGGATGGCATACTGGAGTATGCCGTCCAATGAGAGTGCTGTGCTGTGACTCCCACGCGCATGTGTGGGAGTGGGGTCATCGTAGCCCAACCATTCAAAGAAGGGCCAAATCCCGCAAACCCAAAAGGAAGACTGGGTAAAGATGGAAGATGGAAAAAAACTGTAGCTGCTAATTTTTAATAAACAGACATTCTCCTGTCAAAAGATCCAGCGATGTTCTCACCAGAGCCGTTCCTTACATCAATCCTCTGTCCCCGGCGCTGGCATCTCAACTGTGGGCAGCTGTCACAGTTGCACATCGTGAATGGTCCCGCAGTCTTCTGGAGTCTGTGACGCGTCCCAGAAGACTGCGGGGGGGATTTCCGCTAGGATCGCCTAGGCGATCTGAGTGGAAGAGGGAGATACCAGGTACCCGTGCACCCCCCAACCCCCCCCCCCCAAAAAAAGTGCAAGTTTTGTGAAAAGGAGGGGGGAGGACTAAAGCAGTACTTCCCCTTTTTGGTGTAGCTCCACTTTTAACTGCCCAGGAGCCCAATTTTATTTTGTTTGGACTTTACTACAGCTTTAACTGCAGATGTTACTCATAACCCAAGTCCTCCAGACCCCTCGTTAGCTTTGTTGCCCTTCTATGGACTCCCTCGATTTCAATTACGTCCTTCCCAAGGACTGGTGACCAAAACTAGATGGCATACTCAAGATGTGGCAGAACCAGAGTTCGGATGGGCTCTGGTATTTGCCTATCTTTGGTGAACAATGGATTCTCACCTTAAAATTGGTTGCCAGGGTGGTCCTGTTGACATATGATTATTATTGACCTGATGAATATCAGGATCTTAACATAGTTATATATGTGAACTTATGCTGGTGACTGACAGTTATGCCTCGTACACAAAATGAGATTATTAAACGAACGAGCGTCGTTTTTTTTTTGCATATCGAAAATGAAGAGGTTACTTCAGAAGGCTGGGTTCTCACTGCGGCTCACAGCAGTAGTCCGGTGCGTCTCCATTCACTGTTTCAGGTCCGATTTCAGCCCAAATTTTTGGCTGAATTCGCACCGGAACCACTCCAGAGATATGTGAACCGGCTCCATAGAGAGCCTTTCGCAATAGCCTGCTATGCAAATTGGATGCGGAGAGACCTGCATCCAATTCGCAATAGTGTGAACCCAGCCGTATAGTATTTTCAGACAAATACTGTACCGATTAAATGAAAATCGTACGGTATCATAGGAGAAACATTTTTGTGTTTGTCCCCATGGATAATTTTAGATAAACTGTGGTGATCAGCTCTCGTAAGCTGTATACTAACGATCAGATTATCACACAATCGATTCAAAAGCAGTATTTTTCGTGCGATTCTCAGATCGCGTGTGCGAGCCTCAATGAACATCAGTGGTATATACTGTATATAACTTGTGAAGTAAATGTTGAAGGCTGAGTCTGTCCCACAGAAAGAAGGAACACACAGGAAATGTCCCGTCTTAGGAATGCATATCCCGTATCTTCCCAAGTTAACCCTACAAATGCTGGCGGAAGCATATCTGACGCCCACTAAACACTCTCTTCTCACAAATCGTCCTACAGCCCCCCCAAACTTTACACACACCATGCACACACGACCACTGCTGTCCAGCACCCCATTCCTTTCATGTTACTTTTCCTCACAACTTTGCGAACGTTTTCTGTCACGTCCTCTCACCACATGTGTGTGACTTAGCGTTCTAATTCATTGTTTTATGTTGTAGTGAGTGAATTCAGTCATGGCCCCTACATACACAGCACCCCCAGCTGCTCTCTATAGCCCCTCTCCTCAGCCATGTCCATCCACACTCTGTAACCCAAAGCACGCTAGCACAGCCCTAAGCGCTGTATCCAGCGCAACAGGAACACCACGCCCCTACCCCCCTTTGCTGGCCCCATTGGCTGAGCCGTGCCTCTCATCGGTCAGTTCTCCTGTCTGATTGGCTGCCTCCTTGCCCGACACAGCTATATAAAAAGAGGAGGGGAGGGTAAAAGAGCGCAAAGCGAGATATCGGTGCAGCGGTGGAGTGGTGCAGATAGCTCTGGGAGCTGAGGCTGCGGGTGGAAAGATTTCGCTTTTATTTTATTTTTTTTTCTTCCTCTGGATACAGTTTTAGCGAACTTGCTTGTCAATCATGGGCGGCGTCGAGTCCAAGACCCAGAACGCAGAGACCGCTACAGCGAGCAAAGCAGCAGAACAGGTAAATTCCTGACCGATACCGATCTACAAGTGGATGTCTTGCCTGTCTTTTGGGCGCGTCCACTGTCTGTAGACGTAAGGGGGGGCTTTGTCGCCTTGTTTTGGGGCAGTACGTGACCTGTTACGTGCCGTCTGATCGTTTATATGGAGCGATCTTCCATTCTATATAGAATGAATAGAGGCGATCTGGTATGGGGAGGGTGATCGCTGATTGGGAGGGGGTGTCTTCTTGTGACTGATAAGCTGTATAGGCGGATGGGTGTGAAGTGCAGGGGGTCTTGATGATCTAGTCTGATGGAGGGGTGTGGAGTGTAAGGAGGGGTCTTCTTGTGACTGATGAGATGTGTGTGTGGGGGGGGGGGTCTTCTCCTCTTGTGACTGATGAGATGTTGGGGGGTTTGTGGCAGATCTACCTTACTGATGGGCTGTAGTTTGAGAAATATGGGGGGGGGTCTTTATGATCTGTAGTCTGATAGAGGGGTGTGGAGTGTAAGGGGGGGGGGGGGTGTCTTGTGACTGATGTGCCATACTGATGAGCTGTATAGTCTGATGGAGGGGTGTGGTTAGCTATCAGCTGTTTAGATCGGATACCTGAGAGAATGATTAAAGGGACTTTTTTTTTCTGGGAATCTTTTGGACTTTAAAAAAAAAAAAGAATGAGGTCACTAAAGATCCCTTTTGATTACCTCTTTCTGTAAAAATCAGACTGCCAGAAGCAAGGATGGTTGGGGTAGATTAGAAGGAAAAAAAATCTACCAAAGAAAAATCCCCATAATTAAACGAAATTTTTTTTTTTTTTTAAATCCCCTAATAAAACCAATGTTTGTTCTTTGTACAGGAAAATGGGCATGTGAAGACAAACGGGGATGCTGTGCAGAAGCTGAACGGGGATGCCGCTGCTGAATCCAATGGCTCTGCGGAGCCAGTTGCCGAGGAGGCGGGATCTGGGGAGACGATTGAACAAGCCCCACCTGCCAATGGAGATGCCAAGCCAGAGGAGCCCCCAGGAAAGCAGGGGAAGAAAAAGAAGTTCTTTAAGAAGCCGTTCAAGCTGCCATTCCGCAAAAACAAAAAGGAGGCTGCAGATGCTGCTGCAGAGGAGAGCCCAGCTGGAGAGGAGGCTGCTTCCCCCAAGGAAGAAAATGTTGCTAAGGCAGAGGAACCTCAAAGTGAAAATGTAGCAGAGCCCACCAGTGCCCCTGAGGATGCCAGTACCGTCTCTACGGTTCCCCCAGAAGAAGCTCCTGCCACCCAGCCTGAGCCTGCTGCTGCCCCAGCTGCTACCCCAGCTGAGCAGAGTGAACCTCAGCCCAGTAAGGAGCCAGCTGCCGAGCCACCTAAGGAGGAGTAGCAGGGGGAACCCTACATCAGAGACTACATTGAGCCCTTTTTACACCTGTCATTCACCACAGCCCTGGGTACTGTATCTAACCTATGCAGGGTGTGAACAGACCTTTATGTGCCAAAAGTTTCTGGTCCCCCTTCCGTGAAAATCTTCACTACCCTAATTATGTCTTATGTTGAAGCTAAAACACGTGTACTGGTGAGGTTTAGGACTGATCGGTAAAGGTGTGAACTCTTATCATCCAGACTGAAACTCATGATCTGTTCCATCGACAATCGTAGCTTTTGAGGACAACACTAGTTGGAATTTGAGGTGGATGCAAAGGGGCTGCTTTACCAGAAGTGGACTTTATTCCAAAATCTAAGCAGTGACCCTGAAACCAGTTATTCAGAGGTGGCTGAGCGTGGTAAACTTTCCCTTCTCAGGGTGTGAGCTGTGAATTCACCATGCTACAACCTACTAAAGTTCTTCTGGTGTGTGTGCGTGTGTGAAATGAGAATGTTTTTCTGTAAATACTTTTTTTTTTTTTTTTTTTTTTTTTTATTTGGTCTGGTTCTGTGGTGACTTTTCTAACTTCTTTAAGTTTGTTATTTTTTTCCATTGTGATATTTTAAATAAATTTTAATCCCTTTACTCCAAGATGTCTAAAGTTATTTTGTGGCACAACAGTCTATTTGTATTGCTCCATTTGTTCATGCATTGCCCCCCCCAACAGCAGGGATTTAGGTATGGTAAAATAATGAAAGGTGTTTTTAATAGTCTTTCCTCCTTACTGCAGGGAAGACTTTAGGGGAAAGGCTGGGTTTGCACTAATGCAAAGTCAGACATTGCACGTGTTTCACATAGCATTGCTGTGCAGATCACGTGCAATGCAAATACAGCCATACAGATTGTATGGCTAAATTTTAATTGCATTCGGACCAAAATGTTGCATGACTCCCCCCACCCATGCAATCTGATTCCTGCACTGTGAACTGATCTGGGGGTATCATTAACTTTGCATTGACACCCACAGCGCTTTGCATAGGGCAGTGTGAACTGCCTGTGAGACATGTGATGCAGGAACCCTCACTGCTTTCCCTCATTGCATTTGTGTGAACCCAGCCTAAAGATCAAAGCCAGATTTAATTTGTCCTCCAAGCATAAGACAGCTTAATTAATGTCACTATTGTATTAAGTACTTTTACAAGAGGGTGGGATATTTTTGTATCAAACACCTAGGTTGTGATTTCATGGTACCTCTGCATAAAAATAACTTCCATTGTGTTGTTAAGGCTGGCCATACAGTGGAAATTTATTTCCTGGAACCATGGGTTGCAGAAAATTTGCATGGTTCCCCCATCAATACAGACAGTGCTGACAGGGGAATTGGAAAATATTTTTTTTCCTGGCGAAGGCAGCCATCCCTGCTGGGAGAACACAGCAATTATCACTAGCAGCCCATAGTGAGAATCTGGCAGGCAGATTTTATCAAAAATGATCAATTTGGTACATTGAGCCTGCCCATTAACACATAAAATCTTGGCCCGTTCCTGCTGAGATTTGAACCATGTATGGCCAGCCTAATCCACTTTTTCCTAATGGTATTGGTCAAGTCCTTCCATGTAGTATTTGTGTAGGTTGGGAATGGGCTGAATAAACCAGGCTACATTTTCAGATTATGTGTAACCATGCTGAACACCAATGGGGTCACTTACTATATTACTTCCAACAATGCATTAAGTAGGCCTAGCAAACAAATTAGATATAAATCAAAGGTATTAACACATATTACATAGTTCTAACTATGGAGGAGGTTTTACAGTTAGACTTGTACATGTGACTAACTTCAGTTTTGATCTACTCTGCATGAACTAAGCAGTAAGTGCTTTATTTTCTTGTATCCAACACCTTCATAACTTACTAGTGTAGATTTTTAACTGGATTTTTCAACAAATGTAATGGTCAAAGGCTAGTGTTGGTGATAGTCAAAATCTATAGGAAATGACTTTTGCTAAGTTTTTCTTATATTCTATAAGTGGGTATATCAGCCCTGAGGTCAGTTATTCCCACTACAAGTCTCAGCTGCTTCTGTGATTTAAGATGAATTTATTTTATAACCCGAGAGGAATGGCCTATTATCCAACCTAGAAACTGATTGGTATTTGAAGACACAAGCTCTAGTGCTGTCATCCTATACTGACTGGTTGGACCACACATACAAGTTGGAAGCTGAATGCCCTTGGCTACATACTTGCTCTGTGCCAATAACGTATTAGAAAAGTTGGGCTGTTAACGAAAACCCTGGAGCCTGCAACTTTTAAAAGAAAGCGAGTTGATACAGTCCTATCAATGGTTTCAGGGGTGTCCTGTGCTATCCATTAACTTTGTATGTCATTTTCCCTGAACAATCCTGTACAAGGTTCATGCAAATACAAATATCATCTACAAGTACCACAAGGTAGTGAGGCAAACATATAAGCCCGCACAATGACAGCATCCATGCTTTCAGATTCTGTCTAATAAAAAGGAAGCTTATATATAATTTTAACCATAAAAGACTCCCTTGAATAGGAGTGCTAAGTGAGGAGGGGCTTTTGAACCAGCTGCTCATGGAAAAAGCTTTACAGGCTCAATGGTTTCACTACAACTCTACAGTAGCCTTGGTAAGTATCTTAGCAAAGATGAAGGGCTTACATCAGTATACCTATGGACATGGAGGGGGCTACCCAAAGTTTTACTTCAAGCTTCATACACACTCTAGCAGTGAGCACACCTCATCAATGCCATTTTACAATTCTGGTAAGTAATACCATTATGGACACAAAAGTTAATTAGGCAGTTTTTAAAAAAACTATATCTCTATATATATATATATATATTTTTTTTTTTTTTAAGGTCTCTAACCTTTTTAGTGCTGCACCACATGTTTTGTGACCCAGCAGAGACCTGCAGGACACACAGGGAAAGGGTTCTGCAGATGTGTCAAGGTCCCATATACTAGCATGTGCAAAGACATGAAAACCCACTGTGCATGCAAAGTTGTGCCACAGGACTTTTCTGGGTCCCAATGACCCTTTGCACACCCACACAAGATATTTAAAGATGGTGACTCAGGAGAGAAGGGAAAGACCAAATCAGCACAGGACTGAACTTCCTTTAACCCAGTAGTGTTACACAACTCCAACCAAGTATTGTCAGAGGGAAGAGCAGTCTCCTTACTCCTCCCAATCGGTTTTCTTTTATAAAAAGGAAAATATCACTCTCAAAAAGGATATCATCCCTATACCAGCGGTTTTCTTGTAACACTATTATCTACAGTACATAAGACATGTCCAGTTGTATAATACAGTTTAAAAACCACTGTAGTCAGTCACATAGTTACTCGAGAAACACCAGACTACTTGCCACTCACCCACAGTACTTTTACTTCGAGTGGGAGCCAGCTGCAGGCACAACGACATACTAGTAAGTTGCGGCGTACAGCCCCATGATCAGACACAGCGGATCATGGTATCCTGTGATTGCTATGATTAATCGTAGCGATTGAATGTAAGTAAAACAGTCATGAATGGCTTCCATTCATGACTGTTTTGCTTACTGCTGCGATTGGCCCACAGCTATCACATGGTACCTGGGCCAGTCACATCACCCTACACCATGTGATTAGCTCTAGCCAATTACAGATCACAATAGGAATCAAGCTGTCATGAATGAAAGCTATTTATATCTAAAACTACTGCATAGAACAGTGATTGGCGCTGGTATAGGTAATAGTGAAAAAAAATAATTCCTGATCAGACCCCCCCCCAGAGTAGTACAGTACTATGGTGACACTGAACTACTGATGACAGTATCCCTGATCACACCAATCATATGATGCTGTACTGCACTGGTGACAGTATGTAGTGAAAAAAAAATGTATTTAAAATTTCTTAATTTTCCAAAAAAATTGCGACAAAAAAAAAAAAAAATATATATAAAATAAATAAAAACTCATTATGCCTCTTACTAAATACATTGGACTGCCTACTTTCCAAAAAGGGTCATTTGTACTGTCCTATCATTTTATGGCCTCAAGAAATTAGACCATCAGTACATCAGGATTGATACATTTTCAAATATACATATATACCATATCATAGACTATCACTTTCACAGACTAAATACACTGATTTGGGTTTTTTTTTTTTTTACCAAATAAATAAAACAGACTGCATTTTGACCTAAAATTCTAAAGATATTATTTGTTTGCAAAATTTTATCTAACAATCTAAGAAAAACGTGTTTTTTTTTCAAAATTTGCAGTATGCTTTCATTTATAGCAAAGAATAAAAAACTTTGTGACGATTAAATAACACCAAATGAAAACCATTTGTGTGGAGAAAAAAAAAAAAAAAAAGTAATTTGCATACTGTGTTGCCTGATCGAGCAATTGCCAGTTAAAGTAGCGCAGTGCCAAATAGCCTGATCATGAAGGGGGTAAAGCCTTCTTGTGGTCAAGTAGTTAAGGGCTTGTTCACACCATGTACAGTGACCTGCACAGACCAATGCAGCCTCACTGCTAAGGCGCAAAGAAAACATTATCTGTGTGACAGTGCCATTTTGAAGTGGGTTGCCCTGCATTTCACCATGTTATGACTAAGCACAAGATGTGTGAAGCAGGTTAACCTTCCTGTTAACATTCCTGTGACTGTTTCTGTCTACATTTCAATAAAGACATTTTTCTTGGTATCCTGTTGCAGTGTGCAGCTGCCTATTCCAAGTTCCTTGTTTGTCATGGTGGCGAGCCAGGCCAGCACCTATGGAGTTACATGCTGTGGGATCTCCTCGACTCACCTGCAGTGGTAATTTCTCTTTTGCCTTCAGCAACGCACCTAAAGTTCTCAACACCAAACAAGTGAATGAAATGTAATAAGTGTATATTAAAAAAAAAAAAAAAAAAAAAAAACCTAATGTCAGGCACCGACTGAACAGTTCAGACCTGTAGATCGTGAGTACCAGAGTGCAATGCAGAGGAATTACTTGTAAAGTTGGAGCTGTAGAAGAGAGCAAAAGCCGCATAAGCCAATGCCTCCTCTGTAGTGCTGACTCCTGTCCCATGCGGAATGATACCAACTGCACTCCACATTTTATTCCGGCTAGCGGTCTCCAGAGTGGTGCCAGCAGCAGGAAAAGAAGAGAATGTCAGGTTAGTGTGAAGCATTACACTAGGCATAATAGTATAGGGCTGCTTTCTTACTGATGCGCTGTGGTTTACCTACAGCTTTCCTGTGGGTTTGCTGCACTTAGCCATAGACATCTATTATATCCTGCAGGTTTGGTGCGCTTTCAGAAAGCGAACCACACTTGCAGGATGTAATAGAGGTCTATGGCTAAGCGCTGCTAACCCAAAGTCACAGATACACCGTACCTGCAGTACATCAGTGTGAAAGCAGCCTTCTAGGGGGCTCAGAATAGTAAGAGTCCATTTACATTTGCAGTTTGGGGTGGTGATAAAACCCCATAATTAAGACATGTTTTTACCACCCCTGCCCAACCACACACCTTTTAGCTGCAGTGGCCAGGGGGGTGTACACATCGCTGTAGGAGTTATACACCCAGTCATGGTTGGTGGGTGTAGCAAGTGAATGAGGTCACTCTGCAAATACCCTGTAACCTTGCGCAGTACAGCAAACAAGGATGTAAAGCAGGCAGTGTTGCATTGCTTTCTCACCACCTGCTTTAATCCTGCAGAAGCATGCAGTCGCACCCACCAAAACCTGCTGTGGCATGTGTATACCTTTGGCTGCTGCCTCATCAGGTAAAAGGGGCTAGGAATTGGGGCAGTAAACTCAACCTTAGGCTTTTACCCCCCCCCCCCCCCCAATTTTATATATGAACAAGCCCTAAAAGTGCCACAGTGGAATGCAACCAATGGCTCATTCACAAGTGCAGCAGGCACTGCTGCTTCTCTGAAAAGCAGAGTCTGTTTGACAGGTGGTCAAGAGGTAAATATTCAAAGTACCAGTTACCTCGTTTAAAAGGTGTGTTAAAGAATCTGTATTTCCAAAAAAAACTACTAATCCCAAGATACTTCAACAGTGCTTAGCAAGTTCCCCCCTCCTCATTTCACCTCAGTTTTGTTAAATGCAGGGATTGTTTCCCTTGGATTAGTTTTTTTAATGCAATATACTGAGAGTCCAAATGGTTAAATTAAAGGGAATATTTTAGGATACCGTAAATACATGCCATAAATATTTTTCCTGCAAATGTTTGTTTCCATAGTAATCTTATATTAATGCATTTACAAGCTTTACACTGCAAACATCCATCTTGTGACCACTATTCAATACAGTATACAATGTCTCATGACTTCCCTGAGGTATGTTCAATTATCACACCAAAAAGAACAAGCTCCGTAACAAATTGAGCACAGCAGCTGCGTGAGGCTAACCAGAGATAAGACAGGGGCTATATTCCTTTTGCTGCTCAAAGTAAAGCAGCCCAGTAGTCCTGGAGAATGAAGGTATTTGAAGAACCAAGGCTTTATTATCTGATTTTTTAAGAATCTCTACTGTCCACTATTTTATGTTGTAGTGTTGATGAGGATAAAATACACACTTTTATAGTTCATACAAATCTGAAATATCTGAGCCTATAATCTACCTTTTCACTTTGGTGGTTTTAGAGCAAGTTGCATTCAGATGACTAATATAACCAAATACACAAAACCCAGTTAATACTTTTAGACCAAATAATTTTAAAGTGGATGTAAACCCTCTCATATATTCCCAGTAAAGTGAACAGCCTCATATGACACACAGATTAAACAAATCCTCCTACATACGTTTTACATGTATATCTGCCATCTTCAGCTTTATATACTGTTTAGAGTGCACATCCTGTGAGAATTTTCTCTTCCCGATTCACCTGTGGGTGTGGATTCTTGCCATACACCAAGACATTCGATAGGAGGAAAGGTACACCCCCCCACATAGGCAGAGACTTGCAAAGCTGTGCTGTGACTAGACTAGCTCTCTGCTAATCTACTTACAGCACACAACCCGACACAAAATTCGGGTTGGTTTTATCTCAGGCTGTCGGAGAACTTGTCAGAAGTTAACAGAAGAAAGGAGCAGGAGAAAGCCACAGAACTTAGGGCTTTGAAGAGAGATAGGAAAACACTGCAGATATATGTGCCTAGCTCAAGTTTCACGAAATCTGGTTTACATCCACTTTAAGCCTAATGTATGAAAAAATATCTAACTGTAAAACTTTTTTTTCACCCTAGTGCCCAGTAAGCGACTCTAAGGCCCCTTTCACACAGGCAGACCTATCGGGTCTGCCTGTTGGACCACCCATTACCCTCTATGGAGTGGTGGATGTCAACCAACATGTGTCCGTTGAAAACCACTAACATCCATTCCTGTCCGCTAAAAACAGATGGCATCTGTCTGGCGGATCGGACAACAGTCAGATGGAAATGGATGGGTGGTCCGTTTCCATACGACAGCCTATAGAGGACAGTGGGCTGTGTTCATGTCCACTCCACTTATGCATCTGTGAAAACTTGTGTGTGCAATGACCAGTGAGAACCATCATACAAAACGACACCAAACGCTTTTACAGCTATTTCTAGGGGCATCTGACTTTTTCCCTGCTTCTAAATGCACCTCCATGCATACAGCCTTTTAGCAGCGTTTAGTTGCAGGAGCTTTTCGAGGCAGGATTAAAAAACCCACTGACAGCAAATCCAGGAGCAGCAGAGATTGGGCAGGAAAAACACTTGACGCTACTAAAAGCTGCTAAACTCACCTAAAAGCTAGTGCATTAATTATTTAAATGGCCAGAATAGATTTATTGCAGCCAATAAAATTAATTGGCTCCTGTAAAAGCTCCTAAAAGCTTTAAAAGGTGTAGACACTTTAATAAGCGTTAGGCATTTTTTCTGCAAAAACCCTGCTGGATTCTAGGAGTTTTTAAAAAACAAAAACAAAACAAAAAAACACACGTCCTGTGTGCATGAGGCCTTCTAAAAGACTGTAGAAAGAAAAAGACAGAAAAAAAAAAAAAAAAAAAAAAAAAAAAAAAAAAAAAACACACACTGTAAAATGCACCT
The DNA here is from genome assembly GCF_042186555.1 of Aquarana catesbeiana. Taxonomy (NCBI): domain Eukaryota; kingdom Metazoa; phylum Chordata; class Amphibia; order Anura; family Ranidae; genus Aquarana; species Aquarana catesbeiana. The sequence continues at coordinate 405,826,646 of NC_133325.1, forward strand.
TATCCCATCATTTTACAAGCATATTAAAAACATCCCATTCCAAATTTATTGGGCATCAATAAGGCCACCCCTCCTGCATTTTGCAGCTAACAGATTTGCTTTCCACAGGACAGTATTTGTGAGGTCAGGTATTGATGTTAGACTGCAAGACCTGTCTTGCAATTGGAATTCCAATTCATCCCAAAGGTGCTCATTATCACGAAGGTCAGCGCTGTTGAACAAGCTACTCAAATACCTCCACACCAAGCTTTAAAAACCATGTTTTTGTGGATCTGGCCGTGTACAAGGGCACAGTCAGGTTGAAATAGAAAAGGTCCTACACCAAACTTGCGCTGCAAAGTTGAAAGCACGCAAATGTGTTTGCTGCTGTAGCAATTAACAGTACTTTTAACTGGAAATACTGGAACTCAATTTGGAGGGGTAACCAAACTTTTGGCCATGTAATGTACGGAAGGTGTGCCCATGTTTGGCAATAGTGTCTATGGGAACCATTAATTGCAGAAGAATAAAAAAATTACCCACAGTAACTAGAAACTGTTTTGTACACAGCACTAGAAAATGGCAATACTGAATCTGGTTACCATGGGGGGCAACAATACTTTGCCCAGTGCAGTTGGTATAAAATCACTCAAAAACATAAAATTAACTTAAAAATATTAACAAAAAAAATGTAACGCTGTGCAATTTTTTTAGTAACAAGGACAGAGGAATACATTTTCAAAGATCAAAACTGCTGTTTTATCTAATGTGACTGCATAAACACTATTGCTGAACAAGCTTTTAAAGAAAAAAACAAAACAAAAAAACAAACAAAACAAACACAACCTTAGTAAACTGCAGATTTAAGTAACAAATGCATACAAGTACAGTGTACTTACCCACAACCTGTTGGCCGAGTTATACACAAATACATCACACACACTCTCAGAAAATGATTTTGGACATCCCTAAAAATTGCTAAAGCTGACATATGGCTCTTCAGGAGCTAACGGCACTGCAGACAGGGACAGCTTGACAGAGGACTCAGGTAAAGTGTTTAGGGATCGGGGTGGGGGAAACCGGTATTGTAAAAAGGTATTTTACCTTAATGCAGAGAATGCATTAAAGTGAGAGTAAACTCCCATGCATAGATTTTACCTATAGGGAAGCCTTACTGTAGGCTTCCCTATAGGTACTGTAAATATCTTATGATATTTACTGTACATGCAGCCAGTGATGTCCACGAACCCGGAAAGAACCGGGTGAAGATGGAAGCGCCTTCAGTTGTAACAGCACACCTCTGGAAGGCTTCGTTTTCAGGCAAGTTTCACATGTGCTAGTGTGATGTATACTAGCACATTGCCTTTCAGGTTATTAAAAAAAAAAAAAAAAGGCACCCACCACCAGTCTGGGCTGATTCAAAGAATGGACACACCACAATGTCTGGTATAATGTTTTATTACAAAGTTTCTCCACAATAGAACCATTAAAAAAAATCCCAATGACAAAAAAGGGACATATAAACCCAAAAGCATCTCTCTTCATATCCCCCCTCCCCACCCGTAACTCCCACAGTTAGGTTAAAAGTATAAACCCAAATAGCAACCCCTTTGAGGTAACAGCTGCAACGGCTTCCCCACTTCTAAAATTTCATAAAACATTATAATGGGTAGATTTAGCAGCATTATCCAAACAGGGAATCCCTGAAGAGTGTTGGGAAGTTGGGAGCCTGCATGTCCCTATCCCAGGAAGCTATGACTACCTCAGCTGGAAGACGCCTGGGCTCCCCTCTTTCACCAAACAGATCCTGGGAACAAGGATGTAGCAGCCTTCTTCAAGGCATAAAAAAAAAAAAAAAAAAAAAAAAAAAAAAAGAACAGACTGAACATGAGTAAGATCATACAAAGAATCTACTGTACCAGTGCTCCTTCACTGACAAAATGGTGTACAACAGGAAAAGGGTTCATGTAGGCTTCTTGCATTAAGAGGAAAGCTGAGTTTAAGAATAAACCACTGCCCAACTGACACAAGTGGGGCACAGAAGTTAATACCTAAACATACAAAGAAACAGGAAAAGAAGGCTCCTCTGGTCTAATCTTTCGCTCTCCATTCAATATAATAATAATTTAGCCTGGGTAGGTCATTCTATTTTATATAAGTATCACTGTACAAGGCATATATAAAATATATGACCATAAGGATCGATTGGTCTAGAGATGTCGTCCGAAACTCAAAAATGTCAGGCAGTTTTGGTCTCTTCTTTTACCCTGCAGGAGGTAGAGTTAAAAAAAAATAAAAAACCCATAATTAATGCAGTCAATGGCATGTACTACAACAGAATACAAGGTATGGAATCTCTCTAACACACATTTAACACGGACTTGAAGCTGAAATCTAAGTACATATAATGAAAATGCCAAATCACGTACTTGTATATTCATAAATAATAAAATACTTTTAAAATGTAGCTAGTGTAAGCACCTAAATGTAATTTGATGGAGGGGAACTAAACAGCAAGGGCTAGCATGTGAAGAACATGCCAAGAGGCATGAGCCAAAACGGTCTACTGCTGCTCCTTTATTGCCCAATCAGTACGCTGGGGTCGAGAAGTAACTGAGGGCAGGAAAACTGAGTAACTAAAGTAACTGAGTGTAGGTTTCTGGGAGGACTGTAAATCTCAGGACTGGCTGTATAAAATGACACATCTTTTAACAAGCAACATCAGCTCATACACACTCACTAACACACACACTTGTGTTTGTAGCGGTTTGCTGGGATGCGATAACCTCACTCGCACGCATGCATGTCACAGTAATAGCGCAGCACTCTCAATGGGCAGCGTACTCCAGCAAGCTGTCTAGTTAAAGCGCAGTGCACATGCCGAGAAAGTTCCCCCGGCGGATAAGGACCCCCCCTGTACTGCGCAGGCGCAGCACGAACGACTAGGAGCCGTCGAAAATAGCCGAAGCTGAAAAACTTCAATCAGCTGTACACGGCGACTGCGCCCTGGGTCCAGGTTCAAGCCCCACCATCCAAGTGGACCTAGAGGGAGAATAAAAAAAGTGGCGAGCGAAGCGAGGCCGTGCCCGAAGCGTGGCGAGCGAAGCGAGGCCGCGAGGGGCCCTCTTACAGGCGCCGTGTACAGATGATTTCTATTCTATTCGGCTATTTCCGCCGGCTCCTACTGCGCAAGCGCTGTGCCGTAGAGGGGGGTCCTTATCCGCCGAGGAGAACTTTCTCGGCAGAACACTGTCACTGATCTCTACATATGTGGACATTTCCTAAACGGTACATGTTTAGGAGATATTCATTGTACCTACAGGTAAACTTTATTATAGGCTTACCTGTAGCTACAGAAATAAAGAGGACTTTATTACCACTTTAAAAGCGCCATGCAATCTCCCTGCAGCTGCGTTTTAAAAAAGGTGCAGGAATCTTTTTCCTGCATGAAATGCAGGTGCAGCAACCAATTCAAATGAATGGGCTGCCATTCTCACGAAAACGTGGCTCTCAGAGATCCATAGCCCGGAGTTCTGCTTTAAAGTATGGTCCTTACCGTTTAACTTCTGGTTTCTCTTCTTTTAGCTTGTCATCCTCCTTGAGATCTGCAAAGTTTAAAATATATAAAATCAATTCACCTTTAAGAGACCCAAAAATGTCAAATGCAACACATTTTTCTCTACTAAACATCTATATGCAGATCCAGCATATAAAAAATGTAAGGGGGTCTGAATACTTTCTGTCCACACACACACATATATATATATTATTAGGGATGCAACTAACAATTATTATCATAATGGATTAGTTGGCCGATTATTGTGTCAATCGGTTAATAACCTTAAAAAAGTGTGGTGTATAATTTAGTTAATATGTAAAGTTTTAAAAAAAGGCAATTTATTCTTAAATCTCTATGCAGTGGTAAATATAAATAACCAACTATATGGTTAGGGAGCAAAATATCGAATCCACTCTGAGAATAACAGACAGAAGAGATATACTGTATATACTATTAGAGGGTGAATCTGGTAAATATCAGACTCAGAGATCAAATTTTTTTTATTAAAAAAAACAAAAAAAAAAAAAAACAATGTCTTCCTTCAAAAAAAAAGTAATTTTAAGAACGTTTGTTCGATTTTACAATCGTTAGTGGGGTCAAAACGATGTTCGTTTTCAACCACAGTGATGGGAAAATTTAGAAATAGAAAACTTCTTGGTCAAAGGAATTTTCAGACAGTGTATGCGGTTTTCGTTCAGAAATTACATTCGTTTTAAAAAAACAATGTTAAAAACAAGTGAAAATTTCAAACAACATTCTTTCATTCAGCGAATGTACAAAGATTTTTCGTCTGAATATTCTCGTCTGAAAATAGATCCGTGTGGCCAGCATTAGGCTCGGTAGACACTTATGCAGTTTGCTTTTACATTTAGTAACATTAAACATTTTTAACCCCATTTAGTAAATGGGGTTAAAAAAACGAAAATTAGCCCTTTATAGTACAAAAAAAAAGCAGATAATCACTACTGTGAGGGGTTAATTATTTTACTGCAGACCTATGAAAGTAATATTTACAGTAGCGATTTGCTCTTTTTGTACTCTAAAGGGTTAATTTTAGTTTTTTTAACCCCATTATGTTACTGGGCGATTAAATGTCATAATCGATTAGTTGTTTCAGCCATATTATATACACACACACACACACACACACACACATACATATATACACATACATATATACACATACATACATACACACACACACACACACACACACACTGGGGACGGAAAGTATTCAGACCCCGTTAAATTTTTCACTGTTATATTGCAGCCATTTGCTAAAATCATTTAAGTTAATTTTTTTCCTCATTAAATGTACACACAGCACCCCATATTGACAGAAAAACACAGTTGACAATTTGCAGATTTATTAAAAAATAAAAACTGAAATATCACATGGTCCTAAGTATTCAGTAGAAGCACCCTTTTGATCTAATACAGCCATGAGTCTTTTTGGGAGAGATGCAACAAGTTTTTGACACCTGGATTTGGGGATCCTCTGCCATTCCTCCTTGCAGATCCTCTCCAGTTCTGTCAGGTTGGATGGTAAACGTTGGTGGACAGCCATTTTTAGGTCTCTCCAGAGATGCTCAATTGGGTTTAAGTCAGGGCTCTGGCTGGGCCATTCAAGAACAGTCACAGAGTTGTTGTGAAGCCACTCCATTATTTTAGCTGTGTGCTTAGGGTCATTGTCTTGTTGGAAGATAAACCTTCGGCCCAGTCTGAGGTCCTGGGCACTCTGGAGAAGGTTTTCGTTCAGGATATCCCTGTACTTGGCCGCATTCATCTTTCCCTCGATTGCAACCAGTTGTCCTGTCCCTGCAGCTGAAAAACACCCCCACAGCATGATGCTGCCACCACCATGCTTCACTGTTGGGACTGTATTGGACAGGTGATTAGCAGTGCCTGGTTTTCTCCACACATACCGCTTAGAATTAAGGCCAAAAAAATCTATCTTGGTCTCATCAGACCAAAGAATCTTATTTCTCACCATCTTGGAGTCCTTCAGGTGTTTAACAAACTCCATGCGGGCTTTCATGTGTCTTGCACTGAGGAGAGGCTTCCATCGGGCCACTCTGCCATAAAGCCCCGACTGGTGGAGGGCTGCAGTAAAGGTTGACTTTCTACAACTTTCTACCATCTCCCAACTGCATCTCTGGAGCTCAGCCACAGTGATCTTTGGGTTCTTCTTTACCTCTTTCACCAAGGCTCTTCTCCCCAGATAGTTCAGTTTGGCCGGACGGGCAGCTCTTGGAAGGGTTCTGGTCGTCCCAAACGTATTCCATTTAAGGATTATGGAGGCCACTGTGCTCTTAGGAACCTTAAGTGCAGCAGAAATTTTTTTGTAACCTTGGCCAGATCTGTGCCTTGCCACAATTCTGTCTCTGAGCTCTTCAGGCAGTTCCTTTGACCTCATGATTCTCATTTGCTCTGACATGCACTGTGAGCTGTAAGGTCTTATATAGACAGGTGTGTGGCTTTCCTAATCAAGTCCAATCAGTATAATCAAACACAGCTGGACTCAAATGAAGGTGTGGATGATCAGAAGAAATGGACAGCACCTGACTTAAATATGAGTGTCACAGCAAAGGGTCTGAATACTTAGGACCATGTGATATTTCAGTTTAATAAATCTGCAAAAATGTCAACAATTCTGCGTTTTTCTGTCAATGTGTGTGTGTGTGTGTGTGTGTGTGTGTGTGTGTGTGTGTATATGTATATATATATATATATATATATATATATATATATATATATATATATATTTTTTTTTTTTAAATGCACCCATTTTGCAGGAAAAAAAAAAAAGTATTTTATGTAGGAGCCTGTAAAGAAGGGATATTCAATTAGCAGACCTCCAGCTGTTGAAGAACTACAAGTCCCATGAGGCTTAGCAAGACTGACAGTCACAAGCATGACGCCCAGAAGCAGAGGCATGATGGGACTTATAGTTTTGCAACAGCTGGAGGTCCGCAAATTGAACACAAAAGCATATGGCAGAAAACCACGATTACATGTAATGGTATTCCTGAGAATCTTTCAGACAGCTACATGAGAGATGATTGGCTCTGCCTTCAACAGGAAACAAAAACCAGAAAGAAAATTAAAAAGCCCCCCTACATCCTCGACATCCTCAGTTGTAAGTAAAAAACTTCCACTGATTTACAGGAGGGGCATTTCTAGGTAAAAATGCAATAATTTCAAACACCAAAACACTTTAAACCAAAACATCTGGGTAGGAATATGTACGCTGACCTTGAAGATTCTCAGAAATACCATTACCAGTAAGTGTAACCTTGGTTTTCCTCTTCCAGGACAGCTACTTGAGAGGATAAACAAGTAAAGATACCTTTTGGAAGGGGGGGTGCAAATGCCTGCACCACCTTCCTTCCAAAGGACAAGTCCTGATTGGACATTTGCAAATAGCATTTCCAAAAGCATGGCTTGAGGACCATATTTCGGCATTAGAGGTTTATTACCCCAAAGCACCTGCCCTCTTTGCTCCTGATGAGGCCATTAACCTTGAGGAGTGCAATCCAATTCTAGCAGGTAGCAACGGTTTAAAAATGATGAATGTTGAATATCTCCAATCTATCAGGCTATGGTACTCTAGGAGGCACTGAGCCCTAGAGAGGACCACTAAATACAACTATCTTTGTCAATCTAATTACCAGAAAGCAAAAAAGGGCCACCACCTGTACATTAATGGTACTGGGCAACAAACCACTTAACTTCTTCCTGGAGTTAATCTAGACCTGTAGGCATTGAATAGGACTGCATGCCATTTTTTTATTTTTGCAAAAATAAAAAAAATCTGTTCCATACTTTACAGCCAAGGAGAAGCCCCTTTCTAAACATCCTCTTTTCCCTAGAATCCTCCTCTCGGCTTCCAGGCCATCAGGCAGAAGGGCCAAGAATCGAGATGGAACACCGGGTCCCTGTGATAATAAATCAGGACAACTGTTGAGTCAACTGAAAACCAACTGCCACACACTTCAGAGTGGAGACCCAGCTCTTATTTTTTGGACCCATGGGGCTATGAAAAGGAGTTCTTCTTGGTCCTGGATGATCTTTCCGATCACTAGGGGTAGCAAAGATACTGAGGGAAAGCATAGTCCATCCTGAACCTCCTCTTAAAAGGCATTAAATATTTACCTACCAGCCTTTCATCGGTCTAAGATGTACAATGATAATATAGATTATTGGTATAATTTGTAGGTCTGTACAGACAGTCTACAGTTGACTACATCTTTGCATTCCAGTGCCAGATGTTTCTGTTTCTTTGAAACATAAAGCAAGCCACATGGCACTGCACAGGTAATGCATGACCTTTGTTTATAGGCTAAAAGCCAACACCTCCTGTGAAGAAGCTACAAATCCCACAATCCCTAGGACTTCCAGTCTAGATTAGGTGCAGGTGAAAGCAACTAACAGTTTACCATGCTGGAAGAGATATATTTGTTTCATAAAATATTTGTGATGCAGAGAAATGGCAAGGCATGCATGACCCAAAAGAAGAAGTTGCTTGTCCCTCTTGTGAAACAGGGAAGGTGGGTCCATTTATGTTCATAGGTAGATCATTTAGCCATGACAGGGCAAACTGTAGCTACCACATCTGAATTCACCATTACAAGGTAAGGCAAACAACGGAAAGTTTACAAACCAAGTACATCATCTCCCCCACAAATGGCCATTAAAAAAAAAAAAAAAAAAAAAAAACAAACAACACTATACAAATGGCAGATTCTAATCTGGTTATAAGCATTTCTTAAAAAAAAAATCTTTCTATAATAAAATCAGAAAGCTTAAAGCGGTTCCTTCTGTGTGCAGCAGCCCCCCCCTAATACTTACCTGAGCCCCATCTCGATACAGCAATGTTGCACAAGAGACTTGGCCGTCTGGGACTCTCCCTTCTGATTGGCTGAGACACACAGTGGGCGTCATTGGCTCCCGCTGCTGTCAAAGTCGGTAAACCAATGAGAAAAGATAGAGGGGGCAGGGCCGAGACACAGCTCGGTGTCTGAATGGACACACAGGAGCAGCGGCTTGGCTTCCCCTATAGCAATCTGCTTGCTGTGGGGGCACTCCCCAGGAGTGCCGATAAGGGGAGGATTCGGGATGCTTTATGCAAAACCACTGGACAGAGCAGGTATGACATGTTTGTAATTTTTAAAGACTGTAATATCACTTTAAATTTTACAACCTCCACATTAACAGGCTAGACTACCTTAAAAATAAAGAGTGGAAAACCATGCCATTTGGGCTTACCTTAGGAAGTACAGCTCTGAAAGTAGAGGTGGACCCCAAACTAGTCTGCCCAGGAGGCACCTCCCCCATTCTCTTACACTAATGGCACTCATTTTTTTTGGGGGGGGGGGGGGGGGGGGAATAGGAGGTGGAGAGATGGAGCGGGAACCTAGTTTTGACAGTTTTTTGTATGGTGGATGGGATATTCACAGAGTCTGCTCTCAGCACCCACTTCACCCCACAACCCCTTTTTATATTAGTATCCTCAGTTTCCCTTCACATCACAGCCCCCCATTACATTAATGTAATCAGGGCTGCACCGTAAAGAGGACACCAACGTAGGGGAGGGCTGTGATGTAAACGGGACTGCATAATGTAAAAGGGGGCTGCGATGTAAAAGCCTGCACTGTTATATACAGGAGACTACAATGATTATAGTGCCCCTTTACAGTGCAGTCCTAAAAAGATTACTGTGTCCCTAGCAATCACAGCCTCCTCCATTATAGTGCTCCTGCAGTCTGCCTGCCCTTTCCCCATTCTAATATCTGCCTCCCCTGCTTATAACACATACCTTTGGCAGGGCAGAGGCTGTGCTCAGTCCATGTGTCCTCTGCCAGCTCCCCTGGCTGATGAGGTCATCCCATCAGCAGGGCAGGGGGTGGAAGGAGATCTCCATTTCAAGCTGCAGCTCCTCCCGCCCCCTGCCGATAGGAGGACATTGTCTGCTGGGCAGCAGTGGAGCCGGGAGAGGACACTCAGGCATGGGCGCACAGTAGGTGGTGAGCAGCGACCGCGGTCTGCGATAGCCCTCTGTGGACCGCAGCTCACCTTCTGCTGTGCAGCCCAGTCATTAGCGGGTTGCGAACCGTCATTGGTCCGTGGGTTGGGGACCCCTGGTGTAAGAAGAAACCCTCTGATATTTGAATTTGTTTTTGATTTTCTTCTACTAGTGAGAGGAAAAAAATAATTTGGTGAGGTTCCTTACCTTTCTTCTCTTCGCCATCTTTTTCATCCTCTGTTTTGGCACGCTTTACTTTCTTGAAATTGGCAAGATTCCTACGTCCTCCCTCACCCTCATCCTCTGAATCTGAAAATTCCTCATCACATGCAATTCTCTTATCTGAGGATCGAACTGGAATAATGAGAAAGAACAATTGTCAAGAGTGCACAATGACTTAAACTGAAACCTTCAGCCATCTTCAACATTTTAAAGTACAAGTCCTGCCTAATCCTCGTTTGTGCACTTTTTTTGAATAAATTACTCTTTGTTACTACAGGCTTTAACTGACTTCAGGTGGTCATAGATGGATCAAAATTTAACAGTTTTGATCCACCTATGGCAGTTTCCGTTCAAGAACAGTCGCTCTAAGGCAGGGGTCTCAAACTCAAATTGCCTGAGGGCCACATGGCAAGTTTTCATATTCCATGGGGGCCGCATGCAAACTTTTAAAAACTTCAAAAACAATAAACTATACCAGCAAATGCATTATTAACCCCCCAGCACTGGTGTCAGCAAACGCATTGTTAACCCCCAGCACTGGTGTCAGCAAACGCAGTATTAACCCCCACCACTGGTGTCAGCAAACGCATTATTAACCCCCAGCACTGGTGTCAGCAAACGCATTATTAACCCCCAGCACTGGTGTCAGCAAGCGCATTATTATCCCCCAGCACTGGTGTCAGCAAGCGCATTATTAACCCCCAGCACTGGTGTCAGCAAGCGCATTATTAACCCCCAGCACTGGTGTCAGCAAGCGCATTATTAACCCCCAGCATTACCCCCCACACTGCACAAATTCCTCCACCCCATAACCCCCCCCCCCCCCCCACACTGCACAAATTTCTACCCCAGTCACCCCACTAAGGACTTTGCCTCAGTGTGATGGCTCACTCACCTCTCCTGGCAGTCAGGATCAGCTGCCTCCCGAGTCCTCTCCTCCTGGCTTCCACACAGGCCTAGTGACAGGGGACCCAGAGAACATAATCTCCCGCCCTGAGGTGGCAGCAGGACCCTGGATCGGGGCTCTGGTCGATAGTCAGTGCCTAGGTGAGCAGGGCGAATCAATGAGCAGATCCTTCCTCCACTCTGTGCTCTCTGGGCTGCAGCAGCGTGCAGCGGAGAGGACAGAGGAGATGGAGGTGTAAAGCTCTTCAGCGCCTCCCCCTCTGCGGTGCCTGGGTGCAGTGCAAAAAGACGTCCTGGATCAGCCCTGCCTGCGGGCCATTTTTAACCGGTCCGCAAATGGCCTGCGGGCTTGTACTTTGAGACCCCTTGCTCTAAGGACTGGCTGCTGTCGAATGGGCTTGTTGGAAAATTTTGCTTTGATCACCAGTGCAGCCATTTGGTGAGGATTCCACCATCCAACTCGACTGAATGGTGGGATTTGCTCAGTTTTGTTCGATCAATCCACTGGCTGATCATAAAAACATCACAACATGTGTATGCCAGCCTAAAGTCTGCCAAATAACTATACCTTTAAAAACATCCACTGAAGTGTTCCCACTGGAAAAACAGACACTAGTTGGGCAAGTCTAAGACCATCAGTCAGGCTTACAAAGTGAAACTAAAATTAGAGAGAACATTAAAAGCTAATCTCCGGGTATGATCTTTATTACAAACTTACATTGAATTCAGCTTGGACTAATGTAAGTACGCATATTTCATACCTGAGGGACTGCTGGGGAAGCTGACAATCACTGTAGTAGTCAGTGGTACTAAAATAGCTGCAATCTTCCAGGTCATGCGTGCACCAGCTTCTTCTCTGCACATTAACCACAGAAGATTGCTCTCTGTTCTCTATTTTTTTAATGAATACATGGCAATCTGATTGTGATGTCACCATCCCTCCACTCTACCTTGTTCACTAGGGTGAGAAAAGGTCATAATTGTGCTAGTTCTGCTTCAGTGTCAAGTCACTGGCTGGGGGCAGATCCATGACAACCTGGGATAAGAGGAAGTGGGTTGAATGATGCTGGCTGAACTCAGAAGACTAAAAGAAATCTAGTGGTGAAAAAAAAAGTACAGCAGGGCAAATCTTGGTTGAAGGATTGTAGTTTTTTTTTTTTTTACTGAAAATCTACTTTAAAAAGTTTATCACCTGTCACACAAATCAAACAGGATTTTTTGTACACTAGGAATGAAAATAAAAATAAAATTAAAAATAGTGTAGGCGAGTGCAGGATAACCTGTCCTACAAGCAGTAGGATTCAGTTTTTTTTTTCAGTATTACCAAGAGCATGATCTTAAAACACATTGGGTCCCACAATGTATTCCGACTCGAGAAAAGCATTTTTTGGTGAATACAAAAATTCCCGATTTCTTTCTAGTTTGAGGGACACAAAAAGCCTTCACCATCAGGGTGTCCAAAAAGCAGTCCAATTGAAGGAAAACTGCTAACAGACCCAACTTGAACAAGGACTAGGGACTGCCTGCAGCTCATGGGCCACCTGAAGGATCAATGCACAAAGCTGGCACCGGATGACGCCAAACCTCCCAGCTGTTAAGAGGAATATGACATAACCAGAAGGTGAAAAACGTGGGACATTTGCCCAGTGCCTGAAGACTAAAAAGAATGGGTCACATAACCAGCAAGTTTTGGCATGAGAGGGAAAAACCATCTTAAAACATAAGCGTAAAAAAGTTGATCAACCCGATTCAACAAGAAAGGGGGGGGGGGGAGACACCACACTCCTCACAGGAAAAGGGGAAAAGGCAAACCTGAACAGATAGAAGAGCTCTCCTCTAGGAACTAGGACCAAGTAGAGGAATCAGTGATGTCCTAGCAGGAGGACATAGCCACTTGGTATTTTTACATGCCAAGGGGATGACCTATTAGGCAAGACCTCAAGGATGACTTGGGTCAGAAGAACCTCCAAGGAGTGGAACTGATCCAAGATTGTATCCCATAGAGTTAGACACCATACACACACTATTAGATTTTCTGCAGATTTTTGTCTTTAGATTTACCAAAATCGTGTAGTGTAGGGGCCTGCCTGATTGCATACAAATTTAAACTCTTAAAGTGGAGTTCCACCCACTTTTACAACTCTTCAGCATCCCTCACTAAACTGTGCACTGCAAACGAATTGGATATTTTTAAATTTTTTTTCTCAGCACCTACTGTATATCTGCTGTATTCATTTTTCACTTCCTCCTCCCTAGCCATGGCTCATCGCATCATTTCCTGTTTGCAATGCCTTCTGGGAAGGGGCGGCAACTTCCTCTGACACTGCCGTTGCTATGGAACCCTGACCTGAAACCTATTATACTGCTTGTGCTGCACTGAGCATGTGCGAGATCTGCAAGGATGAGATCCAGGAAGAAATACAGTCTGGCTTCAAGATGCCCACACTTAAGATGGCCACGAGCTGCTGTAAGTTTATAAAATAACAAACTGCTACTATAAACGAACAAAACAGACCTTAGTTTACAGACTAACTTTACTAGAATACATTAAGCTTGTGTATTATATGGGTATTTTTATTTAAAATTTATAATTTTGGCCGGAACACCACTTTAAGGTTTGACCTCATTATATGGTTTTGGTAAAACAGCGTAATGGGACAATCAGTAGGGACCACTACATGTTCATCAATGAGAAATAGAGACGACTTGGCTCAGTTAATCCTGAAGCCAGGGAAGACCCCAAATTCCTGAATCAACCCAAAGGCCGCTGAAAGCTAGGGACCCGGATCCTGAAAATTGTACAGTAGCATGTCATCTGCATACAATGACACGCATTCCTCCAGCTGCCCCAACCAGAGAAGGATCACTAGACCTCAACTGAGTCAAAAGCCTTCTCCGGGTCTAAGGAAGCCACCACCCTTGTCCCAGAATCCAAATGCTCTCTAGCAAACCTCAGATGGGCCCGGACATGTACTGGCTTAAGCAGGGGGACATGTCTGGCACTGTAGGATCTGAGTCCCTGGCGGCTTAGTGTGTTACTGAGGGTAGCCTTTGTTACGTTGGTCCCAGCTTTCTGCAGGTTATTCACTAGGTCCCCCGCTGTGGTTCTGGGATTTTTGCTCACTGTTCTTGTGATCATTTTGACCCCACGGGGTAAGATCTTGCGTGGAGCCCCAGATTGAGGGAGATTATCAGTGGTCTTGTATGTCTTCCATTTTCTAATTATTGCTCCCACAGTTGATTTCTTCACACCAAGCTGCTTGCCTATTGCAGATTCAGTCTTCCCAGCCTGGTGCAGGTCTACAATTTTGTTTCTGGTGTCCTTCGACAGCTCTTTGGTCTTCACCATAGTGGAGTTTGGAGTGTGACTGTTTGAGGTTGCGGACAGGTGTCATTTATACTGATAACAAGTTTGAACAGGTGTCATTAATACAGGTAATGAGTGGAGGACAGAGGAGCCTCTTAAAGAAGAAGATACAGGTTTGTGAGAGCCAGAAATCTTGCTTGTTTGTAGGGGACCAAATACTTATTTTCCACCATAATTTGCAAATAAATTCTTTCAAAAATCAGACAATGTGATTGTCTGGATTTGTTTCCACTTTTGTCTCTCATAGTTGAGGTATACCTATGATGAAAATTACAGGCCTCTCTCATCTTTTTAAGTGGGAGAACTTGCACAATTGGTGGCTGACTAAATACTTTTTTGCCCCATTGTGTATAAATATTATATATATATATATATATATATATATATATATATATATATATATACACACACACACACACACACACACACACACACACATATATATACACACACACATATATATACACACACACACACACACGTTTAGTGGTCCAATCAGTCAGGAGGGCACATGGAAGCTAGCTGGTTACAGGAGGAATATGTGAAGATTAAATGTACTCAGGCTATTAGTACCTTTTTGGGTTGAGAATGAGAAAGTGTGTTCACCCCTCCTTCAGTAGCAGGCTTTCAAAGCCACTTAAGAGGGTTTTCATGATGGAAGTGAGTGGGTTCAAGAAGCAGCTCGCCTCTGAGTTGAAGAAGGCAGCAGAGGTGTCGTTAGCTAAGGCAGAATATGTTAGGACCCCGGTTAGGGAGGGATTACTGGATTTGAGGGGGGGGGGGGGGGGGGGGCGAGGCAATACCGCGCCCCCCTGACTGATTGGACCACTAAACTGGTGTGTGTGTGTGTGTATGTGTATGTGTATGTGTATGTGTATGTGTATGTGTATGTGTATGTATATATATATATATATATATATATATATATATATATATATATATATATATATATATATATATATATATATATATACACACACACACACACATACATATACACACACACACACACCAGTTTAGTGGTCCAATCAGTCAGGAGGGCGCGGTATTGCCTCGCCCCCCCCCCCCCCCTCAAATCCAGTAATCCCTCCCTAACCGGGGTCCTAACATATTCTGCCTGCGCTAACGACACCTCTGCTGCCTTCTTCAACTCAGAGGCGAGCTGCTTCTTGAACCCACTCACTTCCATCATGAAAACCCTCTTAAGTGGCTTTGAAAGCCTGCTACTGAAGGAGGGGTGAACACACTTTCTCATTCTCAACCCAAAAAGGTACTAATAGCCTGAGTACATTTAATCTTCACATATTCCTCCTGTAACCAGCTAGCTTCCATGTGCCAGTAGCGATCCCAGGTTAGGGGGGCAGCTAGTTTAGTCCGCTTAGAAACTTGATGCACAACAGCAGAGGAAAGATCTGAGAGAAAATAGATTAGGAAAAGGAGGTGCCTTGGAAGGGTTAACAGCTGAGAATTCAGCAACTTCCTGACCAAAGGAAAGGGACAAGAGAACAACAAAGCTGTAGACTCCCCTAACACAGAATCATCCTGGGATTGAACCGCCTGCCAGTGATGAAAGGCTTTCTAGTGCCGCTATAACATGATACAAGATCCAGCTGAAATGTTGGGAGATGTTTTGAACACCTTGTCAAATAGGGTCCACTTTGATTTTTTTTTTTTTTCACCACCACAGATCATCCGAGTGTCCCACAATGTGAGCACCATAACACAACACTAGGGTAACACTGGGAAAGCGCATCGGAGAAGACTCAAGGTACAAGGGTGAGGCACCCCAGGAAGACAGTGATCAGCGAGTATGCATCCTGTCAGACTACAAGATTCAGAGGGTGTCTGGTAGATCTGATGGATACCATACAAAAACAGCTGAACTTACTTGTCCCAAATGAGACACATTCCAAGTGAGAACTGAGGTCAGGTTGAAATTCAGCTCCTAAGACCAAACTGGTACAGGAGCTAGGACAAGGATCATTGGGTCCAGGAGACCAAAACTGGGTTGAGTTAGATCTGCTAGTCTTTTGAAGTGGCACAGTAAGGTGGAATGTTAGGAGCTGAAAGGGCACCCTTCTGCCCCAAAAGGTCTGAAGGGCAGACTACCCAAAACACACACACCCCCCATTTAGAAAAGTTGAGGCAATCCATGCCAACTAAGGCTTTCCTGAGGGTTTAGCAGTCTTACTCCAAACTTTGCGAGTGGTTGGAGAGCCAAGCTTTGAAGACCAGTGCATGCCAACACTTAATGTAGGGGAAAAAGGGAGGGAAAGTGAGACCTAGCCAACCACTCTATAGGCTTCTTCTGCTAAGGCATGTGAACAAACTGCCCTCCAGTGACATCTTCCATTGAAGACAGGTCATGCGCTCCTTGGGTGAAGTATCCACATTACAATCAACAATAGTGCTCTGCGCATTTGTATAAACAACAGAACCCTACGGGAGACAAGCCAAGATGCCTACAGCAGGCCATCACAGCTGAAGTATAAAGCTTCAAACATCTGCTCTACATGCTGAATCAGGGAAGCATCCACTGATGTGTTGTTGAGATCCCCTTTGAGGCTATTCTGCCATGGTATGACAAATTAAGATCACAGCCAGAATAGGGTGAAGGGCAGGGCCCAACAGCAAGAACTGGGTTTTAAAGAGGGATTTTAACCGTCAGTCAGTAGATTTATTGAATGTGAGGAAGTCATCTACTGGCTTAGTCATTTACCTGTCAAGGTGAGTCACTACCAGATCCACAGAGGGTGCAGCCTAGCATTTAACAAATCCAGTTAACTCTCAGGAGCTGTTTAGGACCCCATCAGGGTACTTTGAATTCCCATTGCTAAATACCTTGAAGAGCGAGCGCAATAGGAAAGTCTTTGCAGCTCTAGGAGCTGTGAAAGACCCAGAAATAGAGAGCAGTCTGATCCTCTAAATGCAGAGTAGTATGCGCTGCATCAATAAGAGCTAAAAATGGTCTATTAAAAATCTGGAGCAATGGCAAAAGACCGATTAGTCAATCTCCTCACAGAAAATAAAGTAACCCAGAATAAAAGTCAGAAATGGTCACTGCAACCAAAGGTTATGCTGCCTCTAAGGCTGAAGACAGATCAACACCACTCTGTGGTGGAAGACATAGGAGCACGCCTAGGGCCTCTGCCGTCAGCACCAGTGAGGAACTGGACAAATGTGGCTATAAATCTGGTCAATAGGTTAGGAGACTCTGTCTCATCTCGCGGACTCCAATGATGAGGTAGACCCTATAATTCATAGGATAACATGATTTCAACCTTCAATACCTTTGGAAGGTGCAGAGAAAAGGTCACTGAAAATGTAATGGGGCGTGCAAATTGGTATCCACTGCTGCAGCAAGAAGTACTGGTAAGGCAAATAAAGCTCAGGGTATAAGACAAGGCTTAAGGTGCTTAAAACAACTAGACAGCTGGCAGCCGATGGAAGTCAGATAGAGATAACCAAAGTCTATGCAGAATGGCAGTACGTTTGGAAAACGTGCAGAAAAAAAAAAAAAAAAAAAACACCCACCACTGCAACCAGCAAATGACATTAACGCTCAGTCCATTATCATAAACCCTTTCTGTAGTATAGATGGCAAAGAATGGAAATTTAAAAAAAAAGGTGCCTCACGGTCAAAATGAGAGTTCCTGGTGCTCAGCCTGGTTGGCCTACTCACAGAGCGAGGCTTCAGAGACCGGGCAAGTGCTGAGGGAATGCCAATGGCGCTGGAAAGCCCTCCACAGCCAACTTGATGCTAGAAAGGTCTGGAAAGCACCTTATGTGGAACCCAGTGCCCTGAGGTTACTTCAGGCTAGCTCCGCCACGTACAGTCCAGCAGGTTCTCTTCATGAAAATTCAAACACAAAGCTGAGGATATGATGTAACAGGTAGGTGCAATTGTAAGGACCAGCTTTAGAAGTGTTGTAGAGAAGACTTGACTGAAGAACAAAAATAAAAAATGGGAAAAAATAAAAAAAATGCCAAGTTAGATTTTTTTTCTAAAAGAGCCGAAAAAGGATTTCCATCCTCCTAGGACACTAGTAAAAATTGAGGCGTTCTGGTTGTAGAAGGGGTTATTCCTGGGCTGACAGAAGAAAAAGAAAAAGAAGAAAAAGAAGAAAGTTTTGCAAAGGCCATTTGGAACCACACCTACCCTGTTTCCCGAAAATAAGACCTAGCGTGATTGTCGGTGATGGCTGCAATATAAGCCCTACCCCCAAATAAGCCCTACCCTGAAAATAAGACCTACAAGGACTTTAACTAGGGCTTATTTGGGGCGTAGGGCTTATATTGCAGCCATCACCGACAATCACGCTAGGTCTTATTTTCGGGGAAACAGGGTATATTGAAGTGTGCTGTTGGGAAAATGTGTCACTACTGATTTTATTGCCACCACTATTTCTTGCAAGTGAACATTATTCACACCCATTTCCAGGGAGTTTAGCACTCGCTCTCTGCAGGAAACCCTCAAAAGCAATAGCCAGACCATATTGTCTCTTAAGGTCACTTCTTTCCAGCATTCGCTGATGGGCATAACCATTATTTATGTGGCTCTGCAAGCAAAAAGTTTTTTAAAACGCATTCTCTGCATCAAAGAAAAACAAAACACACTTTTAACAGCAGCTCCCCCTAGAGCTGAAGACTCATTGAGTATAAGTAGGAGTCCAAGGAGGTAATTTAAAGCAGTAAAATTACACACACACATTGTGTGTGTGTGTGTGTGTGTGTGTGTGTGTGTGTGTGTGTGTGTGTGTGTGTGTGTGTGTGTGTGTGTGTGTGTGTTTTACTGCTTTAAAATTACCTCCTTGGACTCCTACTTATACTCAATGAGTCTTCAACTGATCAATATGAATCTCTGCTACAGGAAATTTCAGGCTGTTTACTATAATAATGATGATAGTTGGAGATGTGATAGGCTTTCCTGAAGAGATGAGTTTTCAGGGATCGCCTGAAGGTGGCAAGAGTAGAGGATAGCCGGACCGGTGGAGGTAGCGAGTTCCAGAGGCTGGGAGAGGCTCTGGAGAAATCCTGGAGACGAGCATGGAGGAGGAGATGAGAGAGCTTGAGAGTAGGAGGTCTTGATGAGAGCGGAGAGGACGATTTGGGTGATATTTGGAGACAAGGTTGGTGATGTAGCTCAGGGCAGAGTTGTGAATGGCTTTGTATGTTGTGGTTAGTATTTTGAATGTAATTTGCTGGGTGATTGGGAGCCAGTGTAGGGATTGGAGGAGAGGGTTGGCAGACGCTGAGCGGTTGGGTAAGGTGGATAAGTCTGGCAGCAGCATTCATGAGACTGAGGGGATAGCCTATGGAGAGGCAGGCCAATGAGAAGGGAGTTGCAATAGTCAAGGCGAGAAAGAGCAAGGGAGTGAATGAGGAGCTTGGTGGTTTCATTTGTTAAAAAGGGCAAATTTTAGAGATGTTACGGAGGTGAATTCTACAAACTTTTGGACAACGATTGGACTTGGGGCTGCAATGACAAGTCAGAGTCTAGGATTACACCTACTACCCTGGCGTGAGGGACTAATAGTTGCATTGTTGATTTTGATGGAAAAGTCAGGGAGAGGGGCACGAGGGGGGGGGGATATTATTAGCTCAGTTTTAGAGAGATTTAGTTTAAGGAAGTGGTGCGACATCCATGCTGATATACAAGTTAGTAATGCAAGAGGAGACTGAAGGAGTGAGGTGAGGAGTAGACAGATGATTTGGGTGTCAGCGTATAAGTGGTATTGGAAGCCGTGGGCGGTTATCAAGTGACCAAGGGAGGAGGTGTAGATAGAGAAGAGAAGGGGTCCAAGAACAGAGCCTTGGGGGACCCCCACAGAAAGGGGCAATGGAGAGGAGGAGACAGAGGTGTAGCTGACACTGAAGGAGCGCTGTGATAAGTAGGCAGAGAACCAGGATAGAGCAGAATCTCTGAGGCCAAGGGAATGTAGTTTATTGAGAAGGAGCGGGTGGTCAACAGTATCAAAAGCTGCAAAGGAGGTCAAGTAGAAGGAGTATGGAGTACTGGCTGTTGGTTTTAGCAGTTAGCAAGTCGTTAGTGAGTTTTAGTAAGGCAGTTTCCATGGAGTGCTGCATGTGAAAGCCAGACTAAGGGGTCAAAAAGGTTATTTTCACTGAGGTAAGAGCTAAGACGGTTGTAGACTAAGGGTTCTAGAAGTTTAGAGGTGAATGGGGGCAATGAGATGGGTCTTAAGTTCAGGTTGGTGGGGTCCAGTGAGGGCTTTTTAAGTACGAGAGTGAACTGCGCATGTTTTAGAGGGGAGGGGAAGGTGCCACTAGAGAGGGAGAGATTGAGGATGTAAGTGAGGGAGCATAGGATAGAGGAAGAGTGTGACCGTAGTAGTTGTGGGGGAACAGGATCCAAGGGACAATTGGTTAGGTGGGCACCTGAGAAAAGTTTTGTAACCTCTTCAGTAGTAGCCAATTCAAAAGAGGAGAGAGTGTTGAAAGTGCCATTAAGCAAGGTATGTTGGGTGGGGAAAATGTGGAGATGTCCTCACGAATTGCATCAATCTTGTCTTTGAAGTGATTGGCAATCTCTTGGGCAGTGAGTGAAGTTAGTAGGTAGAGGGGGTGGGGGACGAAGCAGAGAGTTAAAGGTTGAGAAGAGACGACGGGGACTGGAAGACAAAGTAGGCTTGCTTGGCAGCATGGAGGCAGTAAATTGTATTTTAGAAGGGCAGATTTATATAGAGTGAAATCTTGCAGGCATTTGGTTTTACGCCACAGTCGTTCAAGAGCGCGACAATGTCTCTTGAGATTTCTAGTGTTGTCAGTTTGCCAGGGTTGTAACGGTCGGGGCCCGATTCTGCGTGTAGTTAGAGGAGCAAGTGCATCTAGTGATGAGAGTGAACTGTTGTAGACAGAGGTGGCCAGGTCAGGGGAGAGATTATGTCATATAGGTGGTCAGTAGCAGAATAGAGAAGAGAAGGGTTAAGTGGCGAAGGTTTCTACAAGTAACTGTTTGCTGCTTGGAGGGATGGGTGGGTGGTTGGAGGCAAGGATACAGTGAAACTAATGAGGTTGTGAACAGAGAGAGGAAAAGGGGTATTTGTGAGGTTGCCAGGGTTGCAGAGATGGGAGAATACAAGGTCAAGGGTATTACCATTGGAGTGAGTGGAAGTATGTGTCCATTGGGTTAGGTCAAAAGATGAGGTTAAGTCGAGAAGTTTAGCTGTAGTTGGGCTGTTAACATTGACAGGAAGTGGAATTCTTGGATAGTGTTTTTTTTCACTGTACTGCTAGGAAAACTTGACAAAGATTACAAGTAGAAAGTCTTCATTAAAGCTCTACAGGTTAGAGCACTGCATTTATGACTCCTATTTACACGCACTGGCCACTTTATTTTAGTTACACCTTGCTAGTACCGGGTTGGACCCCCTTTTGCCTTCAGAACTGCCTTAATTCTTCGTGGCATAGATTTAACGAGGGGTTGGAAACATTACTCAGAATTTGATCAATATTGACATGATAGCATCACGCAATTGCTGTAGATTTGTCTGCTGCACATGCATGATGCGAATCACCTGTTCCATCACATCCCAAAGGATGGTGACTGTGGAGGACCACTGGAGTACAGCGAACTCATTGTTATGTTTAAGAAACCAGTTTAAGATGATTTGAGCTTTGTGACATGGTGCATTATCCTGCTGGAAGTAGCCATCAGAAGATGGGTACACTAGTCATAAAAAGGAGAGACATGGTCAGCAACAATACCTAAACGATGTTCAATTGGTACTAAGGGGCCCAATGTGTGCCAAGAAAATATCCCCCACACCATTACACCACCACCACCAGCCTGAACGTTGATACAAGGCAGGATGGATCCATGCTTTCATGTGGTTTATGCCAAATTCTGACCCTACCATCTGAATGTCGCAGTCGAAATTTTTTCCAATCTATTGTCCAAATCTGGTGAACTTATGTGAACCGTAGCCTCAGTTTCTTGTTCTTAGCTGACAGGAGTGGCACCCAGTGTGGTCTTCTGCTGCTGTAGCCCATCTGCTTCAAGGTTCAATGTGTTGTGCTTATCAGAGATGGTATTCTGCATTACCTTGGTTGTAACAAGTGGTTATGCGAGTTACTGTTGCCTTGCTACCATCTAGAACCAGTCTGCTCATTCTCCTCTGACATAAACCAAGCATTTTCGTCCACACAACCGCCGCTCACTGGATATTTTCTTTTTCTGACCGTTCTCTGTAAACCCTAGAGATGGTTGTGCATGAAAATCCCAGTAGATCCCTTTTTGATGGGGACATCAATTTGTGCCCATAACACTGCCTCCAAGGCTGGCTCGCTATATGGCTGAAAAGCTCCCACTAATTGCAAGGACGATGAGGGAATACAGGCGGATGATGACTTTGGAGTCGTACAAGTGTGAATAGAGCCTGAAGTATTTAAGATGGCTGACAGAACTTCGGAGAAGTGCATGGTATGAGCATAAAGCTCCAAAAGGCCTCCATTCCCCCTCCTCCCTAGCTAAACAGTCCCATAAATAGCAAACCCCAGATAAACGTATTCCTCTCTCTGCAGCTTAGAATACATCTAAGATGAAGCACTTGTCAAGATTAACAGTCAACCTTACTGCTGTACTGCACATGCATGCACAGTATCCAGCCATATATAAAATGGGACAACCCAGTTCTATGTAGGCCTGCAGGAAAACTCTCTCTCTATTAGACTATACTCCAAGGCAGGGAGGTAAGCATGCAGTAAAACACCCACTTCACATCTTTATTACAACATGCACGGCTTAGCACCTGTATAAGCCACGGGGATGGAGAAGGGGCAAGTCTTATGTCTGTTCCAGTGTCTGCTATTTATATGGCTACTTTGTAGAAAAGAGGGGGGGGGGGGGGGTTTGGGGTGTTAAAGGAGATATTTGCTCCAAGAACAAGCAGTTATAAAAAAAAAAAAAATAATAATAAAATTTTCATCTTTTATGAAATAAGCTGGCTGCATTTTAGTGTACCTTTTTATCTGAACTCAGGTATAAAAATAGCAGATCAGCTCAGCTAACCAGTCATGTCACACTGCAACCTACTACCTTCTCTGCAAGGTCTCGATAGGCCAACCTGGTCAGTACAACACTGGAACAGATGATCAACAGCATAAAAGCAGTTTAAAAATTAAGCAGACAGAAAACAAAATGCAATTTTGAGTCCTTCATTTACAAGAAACAAATTTTGTGTTCACCTTTGGATCGATAGACCTAATTACTTTTTCATCTAACTGATCTCTGGAGATAAAGCAATCAGTTCAGCTGGAATTTTCATCCGCTTTTTAAAAAAAATGTAAAAATTATTTTATCATGCCTATATTTAAGGTAAACACAAGATTGTGCATAAAACGGACAAATGTGTACTTGCATAGGTGAAAGGGCAGAAGTATAACACGCACATTCATTTTAAGAGGGAAGTTTCAGGAAAAAACTTAAATTTTAAATAAGGAACTTTGAAGCAAAATAAGGGTCAGTGCCCATCTGCAGCCTCACCATTGCCATCAACGCAGCCTGATTAATGCCCACCTGCAGCCTCACAAATGCCATCAATGCAGCCTTATTAGTCTACATCAATGCAGCCTCACCATTGCCATCAATGCAGCAGCCTCGCCATTGCCATCTATTGACTTCCTATTACAGAGGCCGCCAAGTAAACAGGAGATTCTCACTGTATGTAATCTGACAGCACTCGTCCCGCCCCTGTTGTCTCCGAGGCAGCTGAAATTGAAGTATTGGCGTATAACACGCACCCGCTATTTGCACCCGATTTTCATGGTGAAAAAGTGAGTGTTATACGCCAATAAATACAGTATTTGGAAAGCCTGCATTTTTCACTTCTATTTCTAAATACTCTAGGTAGAGATGTATGCAAGTGTCTATTCTATAGAATGAAGGTTGTGTTATGACTTTTCAGAAGATCCCTTTTCACTAACAAAGCAAACAGAATATTGGCATGCATTAAAAAGGGGATTAATTCCAGAGATAAAACTATAATTCTCCCGCTCTACAAGACTCCTAGAGTATGCTGTCCAATTCTGGGCACCGGTCCTCAGGAAGGATGTACTGGATGTACTGGAAATGGAGCAAGTACAAAGAAGAGCAACAAAGCTAATAAAGTGTCTGGAGGATATTAGTTATGAGGAAAGGTTGTGAGCACTGAACTTATTCTCTCTGGAGAAGAGACCCTTGAGAGGGGATATGATTTCAAATTGCAAATGCCATACTGGTGACCCCACAATAGAGATAAAACTTTATTGCGGAAAGGAGTTTAACAAGACACGTGGCTACTCATTAAAATTAGAAGAAAAGAGGTTTAACCTTAAACTACATAGAGGGTTCTTTACTGTAAGAGTGGCAAGGATGTGGAATTCCCTTCCACAGGCGGTGGTCTCAGCGGGGGGTATCGATAGTTTCAAGAAACTATTAGATAAGCACCTGAACGACCACAACATACAGGGATATACAACGTAATACTGACAAGATAAATCACACACATGGGTTGGACTTGATGAAGTCTTGTCTTTTTTCAATCTCACCTACTATAACTATCTTTTGATCCATGAGCTTGCTCGGTCAGGAATGTTAGAGGACTGCTCATTTGTATAACAGTTCAGCCAACCAAGCTCTCGCACACATATCTATAGGCTGCCTTAATCCTTCAGAAGAAAGCACATGCAAAAATCACTATATCTAAATTTATAAATTAGAATTCATGTACAGTGCTCACCAAGTTGATCTTAAAGAGGTCACTAAGAAGAAGAAAAAAAAACAAAAAAACAAAACAAAACAAAACAAAAAACACTTACTGGAAATACGTTTGTCAGGATCATCATCATCTTCATCACCACTATCATCCTGCACAGCATCCTCGGGGATCGCCTGCATCTGCACACCAGGCGCATGGGGAAGCATCCGTAGATTCTCAAACAGTCGCTGCCTGAAACAAAGTCATGCTGTCAAAGCAGGCTACCTCTGTCAACCTTTATTCAAATAAAAGACTGTCAATTAACCACTCACTTGATCTTTTCCAGGTACTCATTTGTATTCTGGTTTGTCATATTAGAAGGGCTGATGTGAAGTTTAAAGTCAGGGCCAAAATATTCAAAGTAGTCATTGTATGGAAGCTCTAAAAAGAAAAGGCCACAGGTTATCCTTAACCAACCAAAGCTACTTTTACCGAACAGTTTTCCTATTAAAAATACACATCAATATTGCTTTAAGTACGGTGTAATCTGTATCATTTACCCAATAGCCAATCCTTCTATCCAACGATAGTGCCCTTTTATAACAAGTCTTTCATCAAATGGGGTCTGATGGTTTGGAAGTGCTTAGGTCCCAGGGCAAAAAGTCCACCATCCACAGCAAAATTTAGACAGTCCACTATTTTAACAAACTACTGCAATGCACCCCAGAAGCTTATAAAACCTAGGCACCTACAGTATGCAATGGCAAGTTATGATGCCAAGAACTGCCCCCAACTCATCACACAACATTGGGCTTTTTATTGTACCCTGCATTGTGCTGTGCCATTCAATGGAGTAAAGGCCTCCGCCATGACAATTCTAAAACAAAACATAAATGACTGAGAACATTCATACTGATAGGACTTTGGTTTTAGGAACTACCAAAACCAATGCATCTGTTCTTGTCAACAGAATTTGGTTTTGTTGGGAAGGTGTAGTGAAAGGTTACATTTTACAAGGGAAGTTACTTACACTTAGCCACTCAAAATAGTTGCAAGTAAGATTTTCTGAGGTCCACGCAGAGCTCAAAGAATAAAGTTTTAACCATCCTGACCACCACCCTTAGGTTTATCACAGCAAGCTTTTCATTTGTGGCAATACTTGCCAAGGTGCTGCATATCTACAAGCAATTAGGTACATGCAGCCGACTAAGCACTTAATTTGGGACATACTATTGTCTAAATACAACTGAAGTTTTCATTTACACAATATGAACACTATGACTTGATAGTTTTTCCCTAATGGTATGATTTTTCCTTTCTTTGGTCTAAAAACATGCAAGGATTGATTTTGTTTAATGTTTTTATCATTTGTGTTTTAAGTGTTTCATTAATCAGCAAATCAACTCAAGCCCTTTCCAGGTGCCTCTCCATTGAGCTGTGCATTTAAATGACTTGTGTTGAGGCCATACTTGTGTTGTGAACAAGCACGTAATAATCGCGGGAAACACGTCAAACTAGTCATGCTCTTGTGATATCTCTGGCATTGTTGCTACAGTAAAGAATATTTGAGCATTATGCCTCTCACTGTGGTGTGTGGCCATCCTCTTGTTCCGCATACTGGTGGTTGATGGTGGTGAGCCAGGGACAGCACCTGCTGCGGGTTGTGGTCCGGTTATCATCTGATCGGTGTTCACTTTTTTTTCCGGACTTTGCATACTCACCTTCACACCAGCTCGACGGAAGATTGGATACTTACCTTATGATTTTTCTTCATACTTTAAAGACATGCCAGATAGCCATGAGATCCCGGAGGTCAGCCGTAAGTTCAGGCAACCAACGGAAAATCCATATAGGCCAATGCCTGGGACTCTTTAACCACTTGCCGCCCGCCATATAGCAATATGACGGCGGCAAAGTGGTCGCGATATCCTGACCGGACATGACGTCGACAGGATATCAAGCCGCTGCGTGCCCCCAGGGGCACGCATCGCAGCGATTGTTGCAGTGTGTCACTTTGACACACCAACTCCATTCTAGGTAAGAGTCTAACAGACTCTTTACCACGTGCTCAGCCGTGTCCAATCACAGCTGATCACAATGTAAACAGGAAGAGCCGTTGATTGGCTTTTCCTCACTCGCGTCTGACAGACACGAGTAGAAGAGAGCCGATTGGCTGCTCTCCTGACACGGGGGGGGGGGGGGGGGGTCTGGGACAATTGTTTATCAGCACAGCCCCCCTCAGATGCCCACCCAGGATGCCACCAGGGATGGCCACCACACTGGACCACCAAGTATGCCACCCTAAACCACCAGGGAAATGCCAAACTGTGCCCAGGCAGCTGCCAATCGGTGCCATTAAAAATGCCTGCCAGTGATGCCCATCAGTGAATTCCAGTGCCAGCCATCAGTGCCACCTATGAGTGCCCATCAGTGCTGCCCATCAATGCCAATCGTCAGTGCCATCTCATTGGTGCCCCCTTATCAGTGCAGCTTATCAGTGCCCATCAGTGGAGACAGGAAAAAAAAAAAAAAAAAAAAAAAAACTTAATTTACAAAATTTTATAACAAAAAAAAAAAAAAAATTATATTTTTTTTTTTTTCAAAATTTTCGGTCTTTATTCGTTTAGAAAAAAATAAAGCCCACCGAGGTGATCAAATACCACCAAACGAAAGCTCTATTTGTGGGAACAAAATGATAAAAATGTAGTTTGGGTACAGTGTAGCATGATCGCACAATTATCATTTAAAAAGTGACAGCACTGAAAGCTGAAAATTGGCCTGGGCAGGAAGGTGCGAAAGTGCCCTGTATTGAAGTGGATAAATAGCAATATAGGCTCAATCAGGCTCCTGTTTCGCAAAATGGAAAAACCCATGAGCAAGGAAATCAGAGCTTATTGGGATTCCAGTACCCTGTCTAAATATGTGGCTTTGGAACATATTCCTAGGGGACTTTGCATAAAAAAGTTCCCTACGTTTGAACTTTAGAGTTGAACCGATACCCTCTCCACCTGTTCCATCGACCTTATAAATATTATTTCCTCCAAGAAAAAAAAAGATATTGAGAAACTACAGGATGAATATTCCATTTTGCACAAGGACATTAAGCCCTTACAAGGCATGGCTGAATTTGCCGATTTGGATAAGACACTGAGGCTCCTTTCACATTGGGACGCCCGGCCGTTTTAGCGGTGCTTTTCGGGCGCTAGTGGGACACTTTTTTTTTTTTTTTTTGTAAAAAGTAAAAAAAAGTCTAGTTTTGCGGCGCTTTCAAAGAGCTTTGGAAGCGCTGCCCATTCATTTCAATGGACAGGGTGTTTTGGGAGCGCTAAATACAGAGATTCCAACCTGTCCCAAAGATGCTGCTTGCAGGACTCTTCGTAACGTCTCACAAGCGCAGCGTCCCAGTGTAAAAAAAAAAAAAAAAAAACCCACAGTGAATGGGAGGCGCTTTTCAGAGGCTATTTCTAGGGCTAAAGTGCCTGAAAACTGCCTCAGTGTAAAAGTAGCCTTAGAGCTAGTTTACACTTGCTACAAAACATGCTTTGTTAAAGCTCTCTGAACGTCAGTCAAAGCCCCTGTCACTAAATAAAATGGTTAGCTTATAGTCCTATTTACACCTTACTTTTGCTTGGTGCTTCGATGAGGCTTCAAGCGAGCTTTGCCATAGACTTCTATAGAGGCTTTAAAGCACCACTAAAGCTACACGGGGTACAATTTTTGAAGCGAAGCAGGACTTTAAGTTAACCATTTTATTTAGTTACAGGAGCTTTAACTAGTGCTCAAGAGAGCTTTAACAAAGACTGTCCAAAGCCATGCTTTGAAGCAAGTTTAAGCTAGTCGTTAATGTGTATTGAAGACGTAGCAAGTGTAAATGAGCTCTTAATGAAAGACTGAAATCGATTGGAGAAAGAAGTTATATAAACTAAGAAAGACTAGATGTAAAAGACAAATTGGACTATGACACTAACTTGGTCTATGTATGGAAACGCAGACAATTTTTGGGGTCATCCATCTGGCAAACAGGCCAGCTTTTCTGATACTGAAGCGGAATACATTGATTCAATGGCGAAAGCACTCTGATCATTCGTCTGCACAACCACCGAGACTGAAGCAACAGGATGGTGTTAGCACCCCTGGTCCCCCCCCCCCAAAAAAAAAAAAAAAAAACCAACACGGGGTCCAGAAACAGACCATACAGGAGATCACGGAATCTGGGTACAAGAGGACACGGAGGGGACAGAAACGAGGAAGGAGAGGAAGGTTTCAATCGATTTCCTCTCTGTACTCAAACACGCAAAAAGGAACAGGTACTCATGCCTTAAACATTGAGTAGGATCTTGACAGCAGATGAGACGTCTTTACTCTCTAGGGGCTTGAACAGGTTTATTAGCAATATAAAAGAATTACTTTGAAACCGATTTGGATGGTAATCAATGTGATATGGACACGACACCATTGGGACATGAGTCTATGGGGGGAATGATGTTAACCACTTGTCGACCGCCTCACGATGATATACGTCGGCAGAATGGCACGGGCAGGCAGAATCATGTACCCGTACGTGATCTGCCTCCCGCGGGCGGGGGGTCCGGTCGGACACCCCCCCGGTGCCCGAGGCGGTTGGCTTTTGTCCAGTGGCGATCGGAGGTGAGGGGGAGGCCATCCATTCGTGGCCCCCCCTCTCGCGATCGCCGCCGGCCAATGAAATCATTCCTATGCTGCTGTATGGTAAACAGCAGCAAAGGAAATTATGTCATCTCTCCTCGGCTCTGCATTTTCCGTTCCGGCGCAGAGGAGAGAAGACTGTAATGTGAGTGCACAACACACACACACACACACACAGTAGAACATGCCAGGCACACTGACACCAAGCAGTTTTTTTTTTTTTTTCCTGATTACTGCATGGTGTCAGTTTGTGACAGTTAGTGTGGTAGGGCAGTTATTGTTAGCCCCCTTTAGGTCTAGGGTACCCCACTAACCCCCCTAATAAAAATTTTAACCCCTTGATCACCCCGTCGCCAGTGTCGCTAAGCGATCATTTTTCTGATTGCTGTATTAGTGTCGCTGGTGATGCTAGTTAGTAAGGTAAATATTTAGGTTCACCATTTTATAGCGACAGGGACCCCCATATACTAGCTAATAAATGTTTTAACCCCTTGATTGCCCCCTAGTTAACCCTTTCACCACTGATCACCGTATAACTGTTACGGGTGACGCTGGTTAGTTCGTTTATTTTTTATAGTGTCAGGGCACCCGCTGTTCATTACCGAATAAAGGTTTAGCCCCCTGATCGCCCGGCGGTGATATGCGTCGCCCCCAGGCAGCGTCAGATTAGCGCCAGTACCGCTAACACCCACGCACGCAGCATACGCCTCCCTTAGTGGTATATTATCTGAACTGATCAATATCTGACCTGGTCAGATCTATACTAGCGTCCCCAGCAGTTTAGGGTTCCCAAAAACGCAGTGTTAGCGGGATCAGCCCAGATACCCGCTAGCACCTGCGTTTTGCCCCTCCGCCCGGCCCAGCGCACCCAAGTGCAGTATCGATCGATCACTGATACTTACAAAACACTAAAACGCATAACTGCAGCGCTCGCAGAGTCAGGCCTGATCCCTGCAATCGCTAACAGTTTCTTTGGTAGCGTTTTGGTGAACTGGCAAGCACCAGCGGCCTAGTACACCCCGGTCATAGTCAAACCAGCACTGCAGTAACACTTAGTGACGTGGCGAGTCCCATAAGTGCAGTTCAAGCTGGTGAGGTGGCAAGCACAAGTAGTGTCCCTCTGCCGCCAAGAAGACAAACACAGGCCCGTCGTGCCCATAATGCCCTTCCTGCTGCATTCGCCAATCCTAATTGGGAACCACCACTTCTGCAGCGTCCGTAATTCCCCCATTCACATCCCCAACCAAATGCAGTCGGCTGCATGAGAGGTATTTTCTTTATGTCCTCCCGAGTACCCCTACCCAACGAACACCCCCCCCCCCCCAAAAAAATGTTGTGTCTGCAGCAAGCGCGGATATAGGCGTGACACCCGCTATTATTGTCTCTCCTGTCCTGACAATCCTGGTCTTTGCATTGATGAATGTTTTGAACACTACCATGCACTAGTTGAGTTTTAGCGTAGGATACAGCATTGCACAGACTAGGCACACTTTCACAGGGTCTCCCAAGATGCCATCGCATTTTGAGAGACCCGAACCTGGAACCGGTTACAGTTATAAAAGTTAGTTACAAAAAAAAAAAAAAAATAATATATAAAATTTAAAAAAAAATAGTTGTCGTTTTATTGTTCTCTCTCTTTCTATTGTTCTGCTCTTTACTGTATTCTATTCTGCAATGTTTTATTGTTATTATGTTTTATCATGTTTGCTTTTCAGGTATGCAATTTTTTATACTTTACCGTTTACTGTGTTTTATTGTTAACCATTTTTTTGTCTTCAGGTACGCCATTCACGACTTTGAGTGGTTATACCAGAATGATGCCTGCAGGTTTAGGTATCATCTTGGTATCATTCTTTTCAGCCAGCGGTTGGCTTTCATGTAAAAGCAATCCTAGCGGCTAATTAGCCTCTAGACTGCTTTTACAAGCAGTGGGAGGAAATACCGCCAGCCCCCCCCCCCCCCCCCCCCCGTCTTCCGTGTTTTGCTCTGGCTCTCCTGTCTCAACAGGGAACCTGGGAATGCAGCCGGTGATTCAGCCAGCTTACCATAGAGCTGATCAGAGACCAGAGTGGCTCCAAACATTCCCCGAGATAACATTATTATTTACATTCCCTGAGATAATAAAAAAAAAAAAAAAAAAAAAAAAAATGAAAAGGAACAGTTTAAAAATAAGATAAAAAAGCAAAAAAATAATAAAGAAAAAAGCACCCCTGTCCCCCCCTGCAAACGTCGGTCTGGCGTCAAATGTAAACAGCAATTGCACCATGCATGTGAGGTATCACCGCGAAGGTCAGATCGAGGGCAGTAGACCTCCTCTGTAAATCTAAAGCGGTAACCTGTAAAGGCTTTTAAAAATGTATTTATTTTGTTGCCACTGCACGTTTGTGCGCAATTGTAAAGTATGTCATGTTTGGTATCCATGTACTCGGCCTAAGATCATCTTTTTAATCCATCAAACATTTGGGCAATATAGTGTGTTTTAGTGCATTAAAATTTTTTAAAAAGTGTGTTTTTTCCCCAAAAAATGCGTTTGAAAAATCGCTGCGCAAATACTGTGTGAAAAAAAAACAAAAACGAAACACCCACCATTTTAATCTGTAGGGCATTTGCTTTAAAAAATATATAATGTTTGGGGGTTCAAAGTAATTTTCTTGCAAAAAAAAAAATAAAATAATTTTTCCTGTAAACAAAAAGTGTCAGAAAGGGCTTTGTCTTCAAGTGGTTAGAAGAGTGGGTGATGTGTGACATAAGCTTCTAAATGTAGTGCATAAAATGCCAGGACAGTTCAAAATCCCCCCCAAATGACCCCATTTTGGAAAGTAGACACCCCAAGCTATTTGCTGAGAGGCATGTCGAGTCCATGGAATATTTTATATTGTGACACAAGTTGCGGGAAAGAGACACTTTTTTTTTTTTTTGCACAAAGTTGTCACTAAATGATATATTGCTCAAACATGCCATGGGAATATGTGAAATTACACCCCAAAATACATTCTGTTGCTTCTCACAGTTTCGGAGGCCATGAAATGCCCAGGTGGCACAAACCCCCCCCAAATGACCCATTTTGGAAAGTAGACACCCCAAGCTATTTGCTGAGAGGTATAGTGAGTATTTTGCAGACCTCACATTTTTGTCACAAAGTTTTGAAAATTGAAAAAAAAAATGTTTTTTCTTGTCTTTCTTCATTTTCAAAAACAAATGAGAGCTGCAAAATACTCACCATGCCTCTCAGCAAATAGCTTGGGGTGTCTACTTTCCAAAATGGGGTCATTTGGGGGGGGGGGGGGGGGTTTGGGCCACCTGGGCATTCCATGGCCTCCGAAACTGTGATAGGCAGTGAAGAGTGAAATCAAAAATTTACACCCTTAGAAATCCTGAAGGCGGTGATTGGTTTTCGGGGCCCCGTACGCGGCTAGGCTCCCAAAAAGTCCCACACATGTGGTATCCCCATACTCAGGAGAAGCAGCTAAATGTATTATGGGGTGCAATTCCACATATGCCCATGGCCTGTGTGAGCAATATATCATTTAGTGACAACTTTTTGTAATTTTTTTTTTTGTCATTATCCAATCACAAAAAAAAACTCAACATGCCTCTCAGCAATTTCCTTGGGGTGTCTACTTTCCAAAATGGGGTCATTTGGGGGGGTTTTGTACTGCCCTGCCATTTTAGCACCTCAAGAAATGACATAGGCAGTCATAAACTAAAAGCTGTGTAAATTCCAGAAAACGTACCCTAGTTTGTAGACGCTATAACTTTTGCGCAAACCAATAAATATACGCTTATTGACATTTTTTTTTACCAAAGACATGTGGCCGAATACATTTTGGCCTAAATGTATGACTAAAATTGAGTTTATTGGATTTTTTTTTTTTTATAACAAAAAGTAGAAAATATCATTTTTTTTTTCAAAAGTTTCGGTCTTTTTCCGTTTATAGCACAAAAAATAAAAACCGCAGAGGTGATCAAATACCATCAAAAGAAA
Source organism: Aquarana catesbeiana (assembly GCF_042186555.1). Lineage (NCBI taxonomy): Eukaryota > Metazoa > Chordata > Amphibia > Anura > Ranidae > Aquarana > Aquarana catesbeiana. The sequence goes on from NC_133325.1 coordinate 405,860,051, forward strand.
GCTCTATTTGTGGGAAGAAAAGGATGCAAATTTCGTTTGGGCACAGCATTGCATGACCGCGCAATTAGCAGTTAAAGCGACGCAGTGCCAAATTGTAAAAAGTGCTCTGGTCAGGAAGGGGGTAAATCCTTCCGGGGCTGAAGTGGTTAAATATACATTCAGGGAGTTGTGTGCTTTGGGCAAGTTGGGGGATTTGTACAAATCCGGGTGTTGATATTGAGTTAAAGATTGAGGTTACCAAGTCATTTAAAAAACAGGATGAGATTTTTTTTCCTGTAAGGGAACGGTGTCTGGAGATGGATACATTTCAAAAGATTGATAGAACGTGATTTGACCAGATAAGCGTCACGGCCATTAGTGCAGACACTAATCAGGATAATTTATCCAGTAAGAAACGGGCAAGCCCTCAAATGTCTGGGGGAAGATACTTCTATTGTAAGAAATTCAGACAAAGGGGGGTTGGTGGTAGTTATGGGGATGGATGTTTGTAGGACAAGAAGCTGACAGACAACTGTCAGATACCCGTACTTAAAATGAAATAGTGATCCCACCAAAATACAAAGTGGGAACGAATTTGGTTAATGAAGGGGTCAGTTTGGGTGATTTTGACAAAAAGGCTGCTAACCATTTAATTCCAGATTATCCAGTGACGTCCATTTTCCATCACCTACCTAAGACAAAAGGGCTGGATCCATTGCATGGGTGGCCCATTATCTCAGTCCTTGGCTCTCTCAATGAGAGAGATTGGTTGGATGGTATGTTACAACCCCTTGCGAGTCAACTTCCCAGCTACAAAAAAAAAAAAAAAAAAAAAAAAGCTGAGCATCGCAGGTGTCGCACTATGGGATGAACATGCCATGTGGATCACCTGTGATGTTTCCAGTCTGTATTCCAGCATTCTGCACACATTAGCCATTAAAGCTGTCAACTTCTATTTGGAACATCACACTGTTGACATTTGAGGTCCGTATGTTATTTTTAGATGTTCTGCAGTATTTGTTGACAAATAACTTTTTTCTTTAGTGGAGATTTTTTTTTCCCCTTCAGAAGTGTGGAGCGGCGATGGAAGCAAAAGTTTTCGCCCTCACTTGCCAATCTGCATATGGAAGCATCACTACATTTTTGGAGGCGATAATCCCATATCAGAATGTTCCATCGCTACATAGACTATTTGAAATTCATTGTACATGACCGTTTTGGAACAGTTCTTTGAATATCGTAACAATGAGAGGAACCTACATGTTTACAGGACAATGTGACAAAAAGGAGATCTGTTTCCTTGATGTACATCTATGTGGCAATGGGACTGACGTACACACTACTCTATAGAAAATCCCTGTCAAGCAATAACTTGTTGATGGCCAAATCAGGACATCTACATCATTACTATTAAAAGTATTCTGGTAGGTCAATTTTTAAGAATTTGCCACATATGCAGTGACCAAGAAATTTAAGACGTAGAGGTTCTGGGTATCCCAGATAGGGCATTGTCCATTGCAGACTCCAAAAATAGGGGTGATCTACTCAAGGGCACTGGGCGTGGTGATCGCAAGAGAACCAAGGAAAGTTTTAATAAGGAGCGACCCACGTTTAGTCTTGAGTTTGAGGACATTAAGCGTATTGTGCACAGATACCTTCCCATTCTCTGAGGACCGGACTTGTGTCGATCTCCTGAGAGATGGAGTAAACATGGTGTCTAGAAGGGCCCCTACACTGGGGAATTCTTTATCTCCGAGCATATTCAATCCTGTTAGAGGACAGTGTCACCTGGCTGCATTTCAGGGGCAACTATAGATGTGGTACCACTAGTTGTCTGTTGCAGGCACATCAAGGGTGACATTGTACGGTCTTTTTCTACTGTCAAGGAACACAGTATGCAGTCTTTTTACAATTGTAATACTAAATATGCGGTTTATATCATCACATGCAAGTTGTGCAACATACAGTATATAAGATGCACCACTAGAAGTCTTAGGGACAGATTTTAAAAACATCTATTCAGCAAGAAAAATCAATCCACGACTGTCGCCCATCACATTTTCACCTATGTCTAGCGGTTACACATTTTGCCTGTCACCATCATGCAAAGACACGACATGAGAAGTTATTTCTTCTATGTGATGTAGCTTGGATATTTTATTTTTTGTTTATTGGATTTTTTTTTTTCTCTCATTATATAGTGATACCATTCCAAGGTTGTATCATATTCTGTCTCTGTTTTTAAATGACGGTGGGCTATTGCGTTTCCTTTTTGTCTCTAATTTTTCTTTTATTGGATTATATTTGAGGATTTTCTCTTTTCTTTCAAATTATTTTTGGCAAGATCTTAGATGTGACATTCCTGATAATGTTATTTTTCCCTTTCTTTGGTCTAAAAACATGCAATGATTGATTTTGTTTAATGCTTTTATCATGCGTTTTAAGTGTTTCATTAGTCAGCCAATCAACTTCAGGTGCCTCTCATTTGAGCTGTGCATTTAAAGGACTTGTGTTGAGGCCATACTTGTGTTGTGAACAAGCACGTAATAATCGCGTGAAAAGCGTTAAACTAGTCATGCTCCTGTGATATCTCTGGCATTGTGGCTACAATAAAGAATATTTAAGCACCATCCCTCCCACTGTGGTGTGCAGCCATCCTCTTGTTCTGCATAATAGTTTTTCCCTCCAAAGAAGCATTAGCACACATCACAGTGATACCCTATAAGCTTTTACAGCAGCATGTGGCGCGACTGGTGCAAATTCATTTTGGACAAGGGTCTGGTCTCAACAGATAATTAGTGCAACTCATGAAACAAATCTGTAAGAACCACTAAAGCAGCAGCCAAAAAGAGCAATCTGATGTGGATTTGCAAAAAGACACTGCGATCTGTCACCAGCTGTTTACGCCAGACACAGCCAATGACTGATCAGTGTACCGGTCCGCTGCCAGTACCATGTGATCGCTGTGACCAATTACAGTAGATCACATGACAATTGTAAATGTATGACTTCCTTTCATGCTGTCCATTGTGTATAACTGTGTTTTGGTACGTGCGATTGGTCAGTGATCACATGATACAGACAGGGCCAATCACACTGAATTAATCAGTTTCATTCAGTAAAAAATGGTTGCTTATACCAATGAAAATATATATATATATATATATATATATATATATATATATATATATATATATATATATATATATATATATATATATATATATATATATATATATATATATATATATATATATATATGTATGTATGCACCTGATCACTTCCCCATAGTACAATGTTACTATGGCAACACTGTATTGCTCTGGTCAGTGTGTTTAAAAAAATAAATAAAAAGGAAATTTCTTAAATAAGTCAATTTTTCTCCTTCACTGATGTGCGCGGATGAGGTTGCACCGGTATGCGGCACTGACTTGCATCACTGATGGGCACAGACTGGCATCACTGCTGGGTGCTGTTGGGACTGCACTGAATCAGTGCCCTGATTATCTGTATAGGTCTCCCCAGTGAGGAGATTCCGCAGATAGGCTCTCCTCTCACGCTGTCAGTGTGAGGCGAGGAGAGCAGATTACCGGCATGTCCATGTTTTCATGTGATCGGCTATGATTGGACACAGCCGCTCACATGGGTAAAGAGTGGTATCGGCTCTTAACCGAGATCGGGGTTGCGCCGTGACCCAGTGCGATATCATATGATGTCGGCCCAGAACAAGAGGGGATCCCGCCCGCTGTCATTTGTCTATACAGAGATTAAAAATAAAATAAAAATTATAATACGGTCACCATTCAGTGTCCCTGATCACCGCCACACTCATATGATAACGCTGTACTGCACTGGTGACAGTATGTAACAAAATTTTAAAAAAAATAAATAAAAAAAATTTACAAAAACTTCAAAAAAACACCATGGCTCTTACGAAATACCTTCTACTTTCCAAAAAAAAGGATTATTTGGGGGGATAGTTGTACTGTCCTGGCATTTTCCTGGGCTGTCAGTACAGATTGATTTTCAGATATATGTACCATAGTTTGTGACTACATTTTGGCCTAAAATTATGAAGAAAAAAATGTTGCTAAATATTTTCTAAGAGAAACTAAGAAAAACACGTTTATTCAGAATTTTCGGTCGTTTTTGGTTTAATTAGCAAAAAATGAAAAAAACACAGTGGTGATTAGATACCACCAAAAGAAAGCTCTATTTGTGTGAAAAAAAAAAAATTTCGTATGGGTACAGTGTTGCATGACTGTGCAATTGTCATTTAAAGTGTGACAGCGCTGAAAATTGGCCTGGGCGGGAAGGGGGTGAAAATGCCCGGTATTGAAGTAGCTAAACAAAAAACAGCAGCCAAAAGATTAATATCTAATGCGATTTAAAAAAAAAAATGGGGAGACCAATTAGATATCACTAGCAGGTTTTGTTGTTTCAATAAGACATCCATACAGGAATCGTCCTATACCATGCCCTTCTTTGACTGAACTGATTTGTTAGCATGGAACCAGTGCCATACCTTAGATACAAACACAATAGCATGCTGTGAAATGTACAGACACACTGTACTGACCATTGGGTATTTCTGTGTCCAGAGCCACAGCTGTCTCGAATGTCCAACAGCGGGCAACATTTCTAATGGTGTAGCCACCACCACCCAGCATCAGCAATGGTAGATTGAAGGTCTTCATAAACTCCACACACTTGGCATGTCCTGGAAAAACAAAAAGACACTAATAAAAAAGGTTCATGGGAAATATATATTTCTGTTACAGCTGCAGAATGCTTGGAATCAAATTTAGCAAAAAGCAATGCAGCACATGCTCAAACCACAACTTAAGTAAGGAGGATCTGTGAACTCACCGGTACCACTGTAAACAGAAACAGCATTGTTAGGCTCATGATGACACTCACTTTGCTTTGAATCCCCCCCCCCCCATCATTTCTTGTTGTTTTAGTCTTTTTGGTTTTGGATAAAACACATTTGCACACATTAACTACACACTATGATGGCTGCAACACGTGGAGAATATTTAAACATTTTGTACGGTGCGCATGTGACTTCCCCTAAGGTAACGGAGCTTGTGACTGGGCACTCAAGCCCAAGCACCAACATTGCAAGCCAGACTAAGCTCCAGTACCAGAGCTGGGAGGAAGTATGGATCAGAGAGAAAATTGCTGAGGGTTGGACTATCAGAAGACACCGTCATTTTTGAAATGCATGAGCAAAGCGACAGTTTCTCCGTCTGCTCCACAGACCCAAAAACAAAACCACACCACAAAACACATGCTTAGATACTGTATTATTTACATATACATATTTAACACCAACAATACAATTTGATAATAAAAAGTTTGCAGTATGAGAGATAGTAAATCATGTATTATGTTGAGCGCCTGTGGCACAAGACTAAGACCCAGGAAGACTTCACACAATATAAATCTGCCCTCCTAAAATACTACTCCTGCCTTCACACTGCCAAACAGACCTACTTTATCACACTCATCAACACCTTCTCATCCAGTCCACGTCAACTCTTCTCTACCTTCAACACTCTACTCTGTCCTCCACTGCCTCCACCCACCAACTCACTCACTGCCCAGGAGATTGCCAATCACTTCAAAACTAAGATTGATACAATTCATGAGGAGATCGCCAATGTGCAAAAACCTCCCCCATGCAACACCCCATGTCCACAGATACAATCATTACTTCCCTCATTCAACCCTGCTACTACTACTGAGGTTGCTAAACTTTTATCTAGCACTCATCTAACCACTTGCCCCCTGGATCCTGTTCCCTCACAAATGCTACGCTCACCCTCTGACTCGATTCTACGCTCTCTAACTCACATTTTCAACCTCTCCCTCTCTCGTGGCATCTTCCCAAACTCTCTAAAACATGCGCTAGTCACCCCCATACTAAAAAAGCCCTCACCGGATCCCACCAATCTCAACAACTTCCGTCCCATCTCCTTACCCTCCTTCTCCTCCAAACTTCTTGAAAGACTGGTCTACAACCGATTAAGCGACCATCTGACCATGAATAAACTTCTTGATCCCCTTCAGTCCGGTTTTCGCCCTTAACACTCCACGAAAACTGCTCTCCTTAAACTCTCAAATGACCTACTAATGGCTAAAGCCAATGGACACTATTCTGTACTACTTCTCCTGGATCTCTCTGCTGCCTTTGACACAGTGGACCACCCCCTCCTCCTCAAAAAACTCCACTCCTTTGGTCTCCGAAACTGTACTCTTCGCTGGTTCTCATCCTACCTATCCCACCGCTCCTTCAGTGTCACTTACAACTCTACTTCCTCCTCTCCTCTTCCTTTTTCCGTTGGGGTCCCCCAAGGTTCTGTTCTCGGACCTCTCCTTTTCTCAATCTACACCACCTCCTTGGGTCAGTTGATTGCCTCCCACGGCTTTAAATATCATCTCTACGCTGATGACACCCAAATCTATCTCTCCACCCCCCAGCTCTCTCCATCTGTCTCCTCACGCATTACCAACTTATTAGCAGACATATCAGCCTGGATGTCACATCACTTTCTCAAACTCAACCTATCCAAAACCGAGCTCATGATATTTCCTCCCTCAGGTGCCACTTCCCCTGATCTCCCTGTCAAGATCAACGGCTCAACTATCAACCCATGTCCCCACGCCAAGGTCCTAGGTGTAATCCTGGACTCTGAACTAACCTTTCGACCCCACATTCTATCACTATCCAAAGCTTGCCGCCTCTGTCTTCGCAACATCTCCAAGATACGCCCCTTCCTAACCAATGACACCACAAAGCTTCTAATCCACTCCCTGGTCATCTCCCGCCTTGACTACTGCAACTCCCTCCTCATTGGTTTACCTCTAAATAGGCTATCCCCACTTCAGTCCATCATGAACGCTGCGGCCAGGCTCATCCACCACACAAACCGCTCAGCGTCTGCTACACCCCTCTGCCAATCCGTCACCGAATTAAATTCAAGATACTAACTATAACTTACAAAGCCATCCACAACCTGGCCCCTAGCTACATCTCTAACCTAGTCACAAAATACCAACCTAATCGTTCTCTTCGCTCCTCCCAAGACCTCCTGCTCTCAAACTCCCTTGTCACCTCATCCCATGCTCGCCTTCAGGACTTCTCCAGAGCCTCCCCCATCCTCTGGAATGCTCTACCCCAATCCGTCCGATTTTCTCCTACTTTATCCACTTTCAGACGATCCCTGAAAACTCATCTCTTCAGAGAAGCCTATCTGGCCCCCACCTAACAACTGTACATTTATCTTCTCAATCAGCACATCACCCACAGTTATTACCTCTTGTATCTCTTGACCTTCCCTCTTAGATTGTAAGCTCTAAGGAGCAGGGCCCTCTGATTCCTACTGTATCAAATTGTATTGTATTTGTACTGTCTACCCTCAAGTTGTAAAGCGCTACGTAAACTGTTGGCGCTATATAAATACTGTATAATAATAACAATAATAATAATGTATTAGCTTAAGAAAAATTAAAAAAAAAAAAAAAAAAAAATCGGAAACTCACCTTTGATAGTTAGATTAAAGCACCCAAGTCTGTCCCCAGAAAGTGAATCTGCACCACACTGCAGGACAACAGCACTAGGCTGGTACATTTCCATAACCTTAGTCATGACCTAATTAATAGGCAAAATAAGAAAAATGGTAGAATAGGACATGAGCCAACTTGAACAAAAACTTGATTTTACTGTTATTACAAATTATCTTCTGATCACCAACATGTACACTTACTGGTTTAAATATGGCTTCATAGGATTCATCATCAATTCCATCTCGCAATGGGTAGTTTACTGCATAGTATTTACCTTTTCCAGCCCCAATATCCTATTTAGCAAACAATAAAACAAGTGATTTAAGGAATGCCGTTTTTCATTATTTAACAAATCCCTTTCATAATGAAAGCAGGAGTTAACAACTCTTCAGCATCCCTCACTAAACTGTGCACTGCAAATGAATTGGATATTTTTTAAAAAATTTTTCTCAGCACCTACTGTATATCTGCTGTATTCATTTTTCACTTCCTCCTCCCTAGCCGTGGCTCATCGCATCATTTCCTGTTTGCAATGGCTTCTGGGAAGGGGCGGCAACTTCCTGACACTGCCGTTGCTATGGAAACCTGACCTGAAACCTATTACACTGCTTGTGCTGCACTGAGCATGTGCGAGATCTGCAAGGCTGAGATCCAGGAAAAAATAGTCTGGCTTCAGATGCCCACACTTAAGATGGCCACGGCCTGCTGTAAGTTTATAAAATAACAAACTGCTGCTATAAACGAACAAAACAGACCTTAGTTTACAGACTAACTTTACTAGAATACATTAAGCTTGTGTATTATAGGGGTATTTTTATTTAAAAAGTCTGGAACACCACTTTAAAGGGTATAAGAGCAGCCTGGTAGAATGAGCCAGCTTCTGCGAATTTAAAAATAAAAAAAAAAGTCCTGTCAGTTTTCCGAGCAGTGTGGCTCAGGTGCCAATTCAGGCCCATTGACTTCTATGCGAATGCTTCTGAATCCCACATGACATTCAGTTGTGAACACGATAAAATCCCGACCTGGTCAAATACTGACTTGAAACGCTAAATTATTTTGTCAATTTGCTGTAAAAACAGAGCTGCAATTCACACCGCACACCTGTGAACCCAGCCTTATTCCGAAGGCCAAGTCTTCACTTGGACTCCCTGTCTCAGGTGAGTTGCATCACCTGCCAAGAGTTACAATTCATACCATAGTGCCAACAGCAGGTGTGCAGACCCAGGTATTCAAAAACCGAGATCGCATCAAAGAGCTACCCAAAAGAATTGTCAGGAGGTTTAGGCTCAGTTCACACCAGTGTGACTTCAGATGCAATTTGAGTCGCACAAAACTGAAAGACAATGGAAATCACACTACTTTCAATGGTGCCCGTTCACATCAATGCAACCTATTAGGCTGCGATTTTGGAAATGTTTCCTGTACTACCTTGGTGCAATTCCAGCACAATTTTGGTTCCATAAAATATGCAAACCTCACCATTAAAGCGCTTAACTTCCCAAATATTGTACTGTAATTTTAATTTTTAAACATTTCCACGGGTAGCTTGAAACGTCAGTGTTAAGTCTCTATCCCTACATGCATTTTGTCTCATCAGGAACTGAAAGTTTATAAGAAAAAAAAGGGAAGAAAGAAGGCGATAAAAATGCAACTGCAGACATCACCAAGGCTCCATTCAAATTTTGCGTTTTGGGATCTTGGGCAGAATCGCTGCAATTCTGCCTGCAACCACGAAAACATATGTACAGGTGCCATTCATTTTCAATGGCACCTAAATGCGGTGTTTTGCCATGATATTTGCGCAGCAATCCACAACACGTGAATCTTGCACACAAAAGATTCTCCTTCTTGGGCAACAAGGTTTGCACGTTGCAGTTTGCTGCACGTTAATTGCATCAAAACTGAAATGCATTTTAGGTGCCATTGAAAATGAATGGTACCCAAACATGCCATTTAAGCAATAAAGAAAACTGTTTTATCAACTTTCCTGACAATTAAAAGCTGTGGGCTTCTTTTTACCACCAGTTTTCATTTCCTTTAAAGATTCACCCCACATGTAGGAAGTATTTGCATGCACACAACCATATGCCACCCAAAAATCGCAAATTCAGATCCCGGTCAGCTACACTCATATTAAACACACCTGCAAGCTATATTTAACCCTTTCACTGTCAGAACTGTTTTTACATTTGTTTCCACGTTTTGAACATAAAGGGCTTAAAGCTTAGTACACACAGGCCTGATTGTGGGGCGACATTGGCAGGCTTAATAAAAACCGTTCAGCATTCGATCCATGTGTAAGGCAGTCGGTCCGTCAGAAGCTGGATGTTCGGCAGGCTTCTGTCGGATAAGCATGATGGAAAACCAGCAGCCGACCGGCTCCCGATCAGCACTCAGCCAATGGCTGAGAGCTCTGACCAGAGTGTTCTGGCAGGGGGGACCTTCCCCCTATCAGAACACAATAGAACAGCAGGTGAGATAGCTGTACTAACATTGAATTGTTAGTACAGCAGCTTCGACCGGAGCTGTCAGTTTTTTTTTTTCGTTCAACCCAGCAGGTTGCTAGTGTACTAGTGGTGTGTATTAGGCTTAAGTTACTTGAGCGTAACTTTAAACACTTTTTTCTCATTAACAGGAGTCAAAAAGTCCTTTGATTTTGGGGTGGGGGGGTCAAAGTCACAAAGCAAACGTTTGAAGAAAACTGCTTTATACATACTTGTCCATTGGTCTATTTGTTAAAACTTGACTCTGTAGCACAGTTCCCAGCACCTATTCAATTTGACTTCTCAGGTGGGTAAAATAGCGTATTACCCGCTGGCTACTGTGGTTCCTCCTGTTGCCCTTCAGTCATTGAAGGACAATAGTGACGCAGGGGCTGTCATAAGTCACAGTGGTTAAAGGAGGACATACTATTTGAGGCACCCAAAGTGTTGCATCAGATCAGTCCTGGGAGCTCTGCTGAAGCTTGAAGTTTTACCAAATGGACTGATTGACAGGCATGTATAAAAAGTGTTTTTTTCACAGGGCAATTCACAGGTTTTGCCATTCAGTGACCTCTTAAAAGAGCCACTTTAAAAATCCTAACTAAACACAGTAACCACATTTACTATATTTTTAACACTTACCCTCAGGTCCCCAGTCCCTGGAAAATATTCTCCATATTTATGAAAAGAAACAGTCATGACTCTGTCTGTGGTGTAAAAAGCTTCTTCCACGCCATCACCATGATGAATATCAATATCAATGTACAGTACTCTCTGATGATACCTAGAACAAAAAAAACAGGCATAAGAAAAAAAGCTCTATGCCTGCTATGGTTGCGTAGCAATGAATACATACTTAAGAAGTTCCAGAATGGCAAGCACTATGTCATTGACGTAGCAAAAGCCAGATGCCTCAGATTTCTTGGCATGATGAAGTCCACCTGCCCAGTTTACGGCAATGTCCGTTTGCTGCTTGTTTAGTTTAACAGAGCTTGCTGTAAAATAAAATAAAACAAAAAAAGTTAAAAAAGGAGGAAAAAAAAAAAAAAAAAAACAGTATAGGCTTAGCAGTCTTTGAATATGAGGATGTGACAAAGCCAAAATAAACAAATATCTTCAGGCACTTTTGGAAGCAAAATAAAATACTCACCAACAGATCCTCCTGTTGACAATTGGCAGAATTCAAAGAGTCCATCAAACACAGGACAGTCTTCTCCGACATTAACTGTGGGAACAAAATAACATGGGTTACAAACATAAATTAACAAATGTTTTATTGTTTAAGTAATCCCATCAAAGTGATTAAGTGATATGATGCACCTAGAGGCCCCCGTATAGTTTCAAAACATTCACAAGTCCCGCCGGAGCCCCAACACCTTGGTAATGCTGAAGGCTGTCCTACCCTTTCTCACTTCTTATGACTGTACCACTGCAGGGACCACCAACAAGATGCAGAAGGTAGCAGACCAGTAGTTGACTTAGCAGAAGTCAGAAATCGCATAAAGAACAATCCAGAGTTTAAAAATCCTCCAGTGCTTATAAGGATGTTTAAAACTGTATGCATACACCCCTAGGTGCTTCTATTTTATTCATGTTGCCAGATTAAATCACTGATGTGGCAATAGGATTTATTTTAAAGGTTTCACAACCTCCTGAAAATGCTAGCTATCTGCTTTCAATACTGCCACTCTCCTAGAACACGCATGTAGAAGACAGAACACCTAATCTGCAACAACTTGCGCATTAAAACTACTTAATCTGCATACTTGCTGTCCACTGGATCAGCAAGAAAGCCAAGGAATTATTTAGAAAAAAGGAGAGGGCCAGCATTTTCAGCATCCATACTTCCTGGCTACAGGTTTACTTAAAATTGCTTTATATAATAATTTTAAAATGTGTATGGTGGAATATCTGCGCTTGTGCTGTTTGAATGTAACCATTCACCAGCTTTTTTGGATATCAGTGCCTAAGAAAAAACTTTTCAATAATCTTTTTTCTAAACTGGGAGTACTGCACCATGAAGCCTCTCTTTTCTATCATATGATTTATCCCACTGCTGGAGATTTCCTGGATAAGGATACTGTTGCAACTACAGGATAACCATACTGCAGGAGAGTTCGTTGTATTACTAAGATCCCTGCATCAGATTAACACATGGAGGAATATCCCTGATCTGAGTGATCCCTTGATGAGCGCATTTGATCTCCATCATTTGAGGTTGGGTCCCCAGAGACTGAGTGGACACATGGGCTTGATAAAGTGGGTCTAGGATGGGAGGTGTCCAAGGAGACTGGGAAATGTGCAATAGCACAGGAGACAAAAATTAAAAAAGGGGGTGCCAGAGGGATGGCTGAGCTTGTAAGACCATAAGGGGTGTTCTATGCACCTGAATGGCATCGAGGCAACTATCCAAATAACCAGCAGGGTTCACAATCAGCCAATAACTTATAGAAGAGTGTGTGCAACTTCATGCAAAGGGCTTAGATGACCTCTGGCTTTGAGCTCTATGGACTTCCATGGCACCCTTATCACAGTATTAGGTTTAGGGGTCACGGAAGGCAAATGCCCTTAGTATGTGGCAACAGCATCTTAATTGGAGTGCTCTGTGCATCACTTTGGAAGCATGCCCAGGGCAAAACCTGCCAGATAAAACTGGTATTTAAGGGGGAGTTCCAACTGTGGGCCAGTAAAAAAAAAAAAACAAAAAAAAAAAACACGGCAGTATCAGGAAGTTTATTTGCATCGATGGGTGCCTATGAAGAGTATCGTTCGGTGCTTCAGCCCAAACTGCTTAAAGTCTAAGATGGGAGCAAGCTCAGAGATAATGCAATGGCTCTGGAGCAGGAAGACGCTCTATGGCCAAATCTTACCAGTATACGAATGTCTAGAAACCACCACAATGTGGAACACTGTGTGCAAAGGTCACATTCCAGGCTAGCCCCTCACATCCAGTCCAGCAGGGTCCATTTATGGTAATCAAATATGAGCGTCACCCAAAAAGACAAAAATGAGGTGCCGCTCAGGCAGAGGTAAAGTCCAACTAGACGGCTGCAAGTGCAGGCAGGGACAGAGAGCTCGTCCTAGCTCCAAACTGCAGCAATGTCAAAGGAAAAGATCCATAAGCCGCACATCATGCAGCAGACCAATGTGCATGAAGTGACATGAATGGCAGCCTCAGCCTGAAATTCACACACGCCCAACACGTTTTGCTCTGCCCCTTGCAAGCTTAATCATGCTCCCCATGATTAAAGGGGTTGTAAAGTTATTTTTTTTTTTTTTTTTTTAAATAACAAACATGTTATACTTACCTTCACTGTGCAGCTCGTTCTGCACAGAGTGGCCCCGAACCTGGTCTTCTGGGGTCCCTCGGCGGCTGTTTCAGCTCCTCCCCGCAAGCATTTACCACCTTCATGCGAGCTCCCTCGCACGGTGGTGAGTGCTTGCGGGCGCGCTCCCGTGATACAGCCGGCGGCTATAGCCACTCGCTGTATCACTCGGCCCCGCCCCCTGGCGCGCCGCGTCATCGGATGTGATTGACAGCAGCGCGAGCCAATGGCTGCGCTGCTTTCAATCCATCCACTGCAGCCAATCAGCGACCAGGCTGAGCTGCAATGAAGCTGACGAGGACGAGCAGCGAAGATTCGAGGCGTCAGGTAAGTAAAACGGGGGGCCTGGGGGCGGCGGTACTGTCAAAAGTTTTTTCACCTTAATGCATAGAATGCATTAAGGTGAAAAAATTTTTACCTTTACAACCCCTTTAAGCTCCAAGGGGCGGAGCAAAACAGGTTTGGTGCATGGCCTGACTGGAGGCCAGGCTCAGGCTGCCACTAACCTCACCTCATGCACTTGGGTTTGCTTCATGATGTGTGGCTTAAGGATCTTTTCCTTTAAAATCAAATATCAGGCTTAAGAAAGGCTGATCCAGGTAGCTGCTATCTATAGATTAAGTTCAAGCAGTGATGTAGTAAGAAATCCAAGGTTGAATAAAGAAGAATCCAAAGAATTGTAGAAACACATCTACCCTCCAAGTAACTAGGACAAAAAAAAACACAACATGCTGGGTAGCAGAGTGGTTATGCTGAAGCTGGCATACAAATTACTTGCCAGTGTTCAATCCATCTGTAGGCCGGAGTATAACCTGACTATTTGAATTCTTGAGTTCCTCAATGGTCAAGAAAGAAGCCTAGTCTCTACAACCCCTGGCAAAAATTATGGAATCACCAGTCCCTGAGGATGTTCCTTCAAAAAAAAAAAAAAAAAAAAAAAAAAAAAAAAAAAAGCAGATCACAGACATGGCCAAAAACTAAAGACATTTCAAATGGCAACTTTCTGGCTTTAAGAAACACTAAAAGAAATCAAGAAAAATAATTGTGGTGGCCAGTAACAGTTAGATTTATAGAACAAGCACAGGGAATAAATTATGGAATCACTCAATTCTGAGGAAAAAATTATGGAATCACCCTGTAAATTTTCATTACAGACGCTAACACCTGCATCAGATTAAATCTGCTTGTTAGTATGTAGGTAAAAAGGAGTGATCACACAAAAATGGGAGGAAACTGGAGTCAACATCTGTGACCGAACTGTAAGAAACCGCATAAAGGAAATGGGATTTACATACAGAAAAGCTAAAAGAAAGCCATCTCTAACACCTAAACACAAAAAACAAGGTTACAATGGGCTAAGGAAAGGCAATCGTGGACTGTGGATGATTGGATGAAAGTCATATTCAGTGATGAATCTTGAATCTGCATTGGGCAAGGTGATGATGCTGGAACTTTTGTTTGGTGCCGTTCCAATGAGATTTATGCAGACGACTGTCTGAAGAAAACATGCAAATTTCCACAGTCAATTATGATATGGGGCTGCATGTCAGGTAAAGGCACTGGGGAGATGGCTGTCATTAAATCTTCAATAAATGCACAGGTTTACATTGAAATTTTGGACACTTTTCATATCCCATCTATTGAAAGGATGTTTGGGGATAATGAAATCATTTATCAAGTTGATAATGCATCTTGCCATAGAGCAAAAACTGTGAAAAAATTCCTTAAAGAAAGACATATAAGGTCAATGTCATGGCCTGCAAATAGTCCGGATCTCAATCCAATTGAAAATCTGTGGTGGAAGTTCAAGAAAATGGTCCATGACAAGGCTCCAACCTGCAAAGATGATTTGGCAACAGCAATCAGAGAAGGCTGGAGCCAGATTGATGAAGAGTACTGTTTATCACTCATTAAGTCAATGCCTCAGAGACTGCAAGCAGTTATAAAAGCCAGAGGTGGTGCAACAAAGTACTAGTGATGTGCTGGAGTGTTATTTTGTTTGTTTTTCATGAATCCATAATTTTTTCCTCAGAGTTGAGTGATTCCATAATTTATTCCCTGTGCTTGTTCTATAAATCTAACTGTTACTGGCCACCACAATTATTTTTCTTTATTTCTTTTAGTGTTTCTTAAAGCCAGAAAGTTGCCATTTGAAATGCCTTTAGTTTTTGGCCATGTCTGTGATCTGCTTTTTTTCTACAACAATAAACAACTGAAGGAACATCCTCAGGGACTGGTGATTCCATAATTTTTGCCAGGGGGTGTATGTATAGTTTGCATTAATAAATGTATACAAGGTCAACCATATTTGCTTATGGCATACCCTGGCTCTCCCTTCTGCTTTTCAGATCTACAAACTGGTTCTTCCTTCTCACAATGCGAACGTCTGGCAGATTCAGTGAACATACCCCCACCCATAATGTTGTTGTTACCTTAATGCACCATTTTTAAACATTGTTACAGTGAATTTATCCTAACTTTGGTGGCTTGTGTACTCAAATGAGGACAAACTATTATTCGCACAAATACCAAAAAGCATTTCTTTTGCGCCAAGGTTTACTATGAAATGATATGTGCCCAATTCAAATACACTATTTGGCAAAACTGTTTGATAGAGATACATACACACTATCATCAATAGCAAACACTGTAGTCAAGTCTTCAAAAAGTGCCCCTTCATCTGTACATATAAAGGATCATGGATCTCAGCAAAAACACGTTAAAGTGTATTACTGATGAAGCCCCTACATGGAACACTGGTCCAGTTACTGCTGATACATTTTATGGATTAAAATAGTGAAGGCATAGTTTGCAAACACCATCCACAGGAGATAGGAAGCAGATGTCACATGTCAGTGCATAAACACCTGCGACACCTGATCCTGAACTATCCATGTGGACATACTGTACCAAAAAAGTTTTGAGTGAGAACGTACATCTTTGCATCTGTTTGCTGTATTCAGACATGTTGTCTGGCCGGATGGAACGCAGAAATTTAATGTAATCGTCACTGTGATATTTTGTCATTTCTTCAGCACTGGCTTTGTGCGGTCTCTGGTAGGATGAGAAATATCCTTTAAGAATAACAATATCAGCAACATATTTCACTAAGCACTTAATGCAGTCGGTCACAGTGTGAGTTAGTTAAATACTGCTTTCTGTGACCCCCGAAAATCCCCCTCCCAAAAAAAAAAAAACAAAAAAAAAAACACAAAACACAAACTCCTCCCATATCCAAACACCAGCATGATACCCGATTTTGGGCTAAAAGCCACCATATAGATTTTCCCAAAGAGTCCTCTAGCAGGGAAGGACATGGAAACACTGAAGCCTGTAAGTAAAGCCAAGTTACAATTTACAGTGCATAGGTGCTACCATTTAGACAACACTTCCCTGGTTGCTTGTACATAGACCTCACATTTAAAACTGTGCATTCTTCAAAAAAAAAAAAAAAAAAAAGACACCAACATTAGTCATTAGGGAGAAGTGTCTCTCCCCCCCCCCCAATTATTGCACAAGAATTAGCCCATTCTTAAAAAGCTCGTTTGGCTGGGCTTCTCCTATGGATCACAGGAGTGCAATTCGTTTTGCACTCCTGTGACCCGTTTTTAGCAGAGAGTGGACTGAAGTCTGCTCTCCGCTGACGTCACAGAAATCAGTCCAGTCACCGCGACATCCTGACAATGGGAGTCTGGATCCACCAGGTGCCTGAACTGAAAGCCGCTGAGAGCCTGAGACGGTTCCCTGCTCCTCCACAACTCAGTGCTCCAGCGAGGAGGGAGCAGTGTGGAGAACTGCTGATTGACAGTCAGCAGCTCTCTGCTCGGGGAGCTGAGAGAACCGAGCCATCAGTGATGTTCAATTTCTCGGTTCTCAGTGTAGAGACACACCGGGGGACAGATGCAGCATCGGACTGATGTTGCACCCACCTAGGCAAGAATGATTATGAGGGGAAAAAAAAAAAAAAAAACACAACATACTTCTCTTTTAAGATAAATATAGCATCTTATAACAATAAAATTTGACCTTTATTCACCACAATATTGAATGTTTTTCATACTCCCAGATGCAAAATCTTTTCTATGTTTTTGACTGTGAAAAATACTGGTGTGTCTCGCTGGTGCTATTGACATTAATTTTCCTGGTGACCACAGTCAGCAGGACACTAAGGGGTAGAGTTACTATAACTGGAGAGTGCAACATCATGGTAGCCAATCCGCTTCTAACTTCAGCTTGTGCAATTACAATTAAAGCTGCATTCCTCCCAAAAGTGGAACCTTGGCACCTTTCGGGGGGGGGGGGGGGGGGGGGGGGGGAACGACAGGATACCTGTCTTTCACAGGTATCCTGTTCCCACTTCCGTGAGCCTCAGCCGTGGGTATTGACGTCACCGCTCGGGCTCCCCCCTCCTCCCCCGGCCCAGTAGGAGCGGAGCCTCACGCATGCGCAGTAGGGTTCTGGGCATGTAGCCGTAAAGCTTCACTGCCGGGTTCCCTTACTCGCAACGGAGGCAGCATGCTGCGGTGCTGACATCGCTGGACTCCAGGACAGGCAAGTGTCCGATTTTTAAATGTCAGTAGCTGCTGGCTTTTAATTTTCGCAGCGGTGGGTGGACCTCCGCTTTAAGCTTTGACAAAAAAAACTGGAAGCTGATTGGTTTCTATGCAGAGCTGCACCAGATTTTGCACTCTCCAGGTTTCAGTAAATTAACACTAGAACAGAAGGTGAAGGGGAATTATCCATTAGGATACCTCTTCCGGATCCCCCCATTTTGGGAATAGGTCATCTCACTACCTGCTGTGTCTCTGGGTCCAGAAGTGTAAGGTATTTTCTCCAATGGGACACTGACAGCACAAGAGGGAAAAAAAAAAAAAAAAAAAAAAAAAAAAGGGGGAAACTGTCTTAGCCTTTCCAGCCAAGTCCCAGCATGGTTTACATCCGCCGCGCCGAACGTGACATCAAAACGTCATGCCCGGGTCTCAGAGGATCATAGAGACTACTGGGGAACATTTGGTCACCAGAAATCTCTATGATCAACTTCTGGCGGCAATCGATTTGTTCTCGCCGATCGCATGTGAGAGCTTGGAGAAGCACCAGAGGGCGGCTGGAGGGGATGTCCCCTTTCACCGCCTGTAAGAATGATCAATTGGCTGAACAGTCACTATGATTGTTCTTACAGTACACTGAATCGCCGGCCGAAAAAGATGATATCTGAATGATGCCTGCAGCTGCAGGCATCATTCAGATATCTCCACTCAAAATCCTATGACGTCCTTGGGCTGGAAGTGGTTAAAGAATATGTTCACCTTACAGAACACGTTACACCTGTATTTAGAGTTCAACTTGTTGTAGTTTCCTTCCTCTGAGCCCCTTCTCCTGTGGACAGTGGGCAGGGGTACATTTAAAATTAGCAAAAATGTGCATTTATTGTTTTTCCTAAAGGTGAACTTTTTACCATATTTCTAGAAAAAAGAAACTCAAAATATATTTATTTTTCTAGGAGAACATTTATACTTCTCTTGTACTTAATCTTGTTGCCACTAGATGGCATAACAACGCTGACTAGTTAGCACTAAATAATCCTATAAAAAAAAAAAAAAAAAAAAAAAAAAAAAAAATTTTTCCTGGGCAATCCTTTGGTCAAAATATTTTCTCTCTCTCTCACATACAAGTATATTTAAAAAAAAGGAAGGACTTATGACATGTAAAGTTAGAAAATGTCTATGTAATCATAGATAATTAAAATGAAAACAGATTTTTTTTTTTTATCACTGTCTGGTATACCATAAACTGTTATCACCAGTTCAATTAGCACTTACATAGATTTCCATCTTCCTGTACAATCCATAATTAAGAAGCAGATTGTGGGTCATTCTGATCCTGTGGGGTTTCATTGGATGCCCCTGCCCATAATAATAATTACCAACATCACCTATAAACAAAAAAACACCACAACAAAACAGGTCATTGGAATTGTCATAACACCATTATGGAAATACTTGAAGCTGAATGCGGGACAAAAACTCATTCATATTACTGTAAAGAGGCAATGATATAATCACTGTGCTGTACATAGTCCATGCAGAGACCCAGCAGGCCCACCCATACAGGCTGCAGATAGAATACCAGTCACCCTGCACAAGGAGAAAAAGCAGAAAGGACTGGTCCTTAATACATGAAACACATGCACAGAGGTAAAGTGTAGGAGTTGTTTCATGCTGGATTACTACACAAATCTGGATTAAACAAACACCACCAAAATTCAATAACACATGACCTTTGTATTTAGACAATATGGGGTTGATTTACTGAAACTGGAGAGTGCAAAACCTGGGGCAGCTCTGTATGGTAGCCAATCAGCTTCTAATTTTAGCTTGTTCAATTACGTATTGACAAAAAAAATACCTGGAAGCTGATTGGTTTCTATATAGAGCTTCATAAGATTTTGCACTCTCCAGGTTTAGTAAATCAACCCCTCTGTGTTTAGCCGCCTGGAGCTCAGCTTTAAAAAAAAAAAAAAAAAAGAGGGAAAAGATGTTTGCAAGCCAAGCACATGCATAGTAAAGTGTAAATATAACTCACAGGTACTCATTAAAGTGGTTCTAAAAAGGCAGGTTTTTTTTCCCACCTTAAAAAGGGGTTGTAAAGTTGTTGTTTTTTTTTTTAATAACACACATACCTCCTCTGTGCAAGGGTTTTGCACAGAGCGGCCCTGATCCTCCTCTTCTGGGGTCCCCGCAGCGTCACTCCTGGCTCCTTCTCTTCTAGGATGCCCCACGGAGAGCCGCTTTCCATGGGGGCACTCGTGTGGGCTCGCTCCCGTGTCCATTGACACAGACAGAACCCGGCCTGCCTCCCCCACCTCCTGTGTCGCTGAACTTGATTGACAGCAGCAGGAGCCAATGGCACCTGCTGCTATCAATCTATCAAATGAGGACCCAAAACAGCAGCGTAAAGATTGATACACAGGAGCCGGGGCCAAGTCCTGCTGTCTGTGTCAATGGACGCAGCAGTGGGACTCGGGAGCGCGCCCGCACGAGTGCCCCCATAGAAGGGGGCACCCAAGAAGAGGAGGAGCCAGGAGCGCCGCTGGGGGAACCCAGAAGAGAAGGATTGGGGCTGCTCTGTGCAAAACCCTTGCACACAGGAGGAGGCAAGTATGACTTTTTTACTGAGAGTAGAGGGAGCCATTGGCTCCAGCTGATGTAAGTCAAATCCTGTGAGAAGGGATTGGGGGGCCGGGCCAAGTCATCACACTGTGTCTATGAATGCACACAGCTCGGCTTAAGAGCATGCTGCGGGGGGACCCCAGAAGAGTACTGGGCTACTCTGCAGGTAAAACATAACATGTTTGTTTTTAAGAAAAAAAAAAAGTAGCTTTACAACAACTAACTTTTACGGTGATCATAGTACTCCCCTGACAATGCAGTCATCTGCTTTTTCTCTCCAGGCGGAATGCACCAATTGAAAGCCTGATTACTACATGAGGAGATTAAGCCGGGGTTTACACTATTGCAATGCAGGAACCAGCGTAATTCCAGTGCCAATTCCCGCATTTACAGTTCACACTGCCCTCTGCGAACCAGTGCGGGCGTCAATACAAAGTTAATGACACCCCCAGATCAGTTCGCAGATCGCAGTGCGAACTGCGAATTTGGACAGGAATCGGATTGCATGGGTGTGAACACCAATTCTAGTGTGGGGGAAAAAAAAAAAAAAATATATAGGTTCCTGCACCTTTTTTGTGCGAATCCAATGCGAGTTCAGCTATACAACTATCAGGCTGAATTTGCATTGCACAGACATTGCATGTGATTGGCACCGCAATGTGGTGCGAATCACATGCAATGTCTGTGCTCATAATAGTGGACACCCAGGCTAAAGCAGTAATAAACTCCAAACCAAACATTTAATATACTGCAGCTCACTAATCCTTAGGATGTTGTGGTTGCATTTAGGCTTTTTGCCCCTCCGTTTTCACCTGGTGATCTGCAGCCCTCCAGCTATTGTAGAACATGTCCCATGAGCAACTGCAATACTGACAGTTACAAGCATGACTCCCAGAGACAGAATTTAGTTCCTCAACAGCTGGAGGGTCACAATTTGCTCACTCCTGAGTTACAGCAAGTTTTTTCCCTTTGGGGGGGGGTCAAGGTTTTACATAATTAAAAGCTGACCAATGTAAGCGCCCCTGTCAGTGTTAAATGGTTTGTATTAGATATATTATATATATATATCTTTTGGGTTTAACACTTAAGGAAATTTTTTTTTTTTTTTGCCTGCAGCAGACTGATGACATCCTCTCAAGCCTATGCAAGGCTACTTACCTCAAGGACTGACCTTTGCCCCAAGTTGACACTTACCAAAAAAGAATAAATGTACTTTTTTGCACGCAAAACAAAATGCATTTATTCTTGTTTTTTTGTAATGGGTCTGTAAAGCATTGCACCCACGATCTGCTGATCCACGGCCCTGCAGACTGTCTGGCTGTACTGCCGATACAGCCAGGCAGTTGCACTGCGACAGGAAGACTTAATGAACTACCACAGAGCTCAAAAGCACCGTGGTAGCTTATTGAGAACTACAAGCCAACAGCAGCAAAGGATTTTTTCATGTTACAGGTTTAAAAGCACTTTAAGCAACTAGGGAAGGGCATATTTCTGTATCTGGGGCCATTTAAAATGGCCACAACTGCAGGAGCACGCCTGCACGGGTACCCCCAATGAGAGCGCTTGAGAACTCCTAGGCAGTTTCCTGATGCAGGAAGGAGCTACTAGCACCACCGGAAGACCCCAGAAGAGGGGGATCGGGGCCACTCTGTGCAAAGAATGAACTGCACAGTGGAGGGAAGTATGACTTATTTAAATTTTTTTTTTTTTTTAAAACACGCAACACGAGGCTCTAGTAACCCTTTAAGGATAATTGTTAATTCTCTAGTACATCCAGACTAAGAAAAAAAGAACCCTCTCAATGAAAAAAAAAAAAAAAAAAAAAAAAGGTAAAAATCTCTTCAGATTAAGAGGAACTATTGGGTTCCCCATCAAGTGAGCCTGAAGCACTCTAATGCAAGAAGCCATCAAGAAGGCAATTTCCAGATAATCAAACCCAACTAGCTAAGAATTTAGAGGATGTCTACAAGAATGATAGCAGCAGGAGCCAATCTGTCCAGGTAGGAGGGACAGAGCCGGGAGAGACTTGGCTCTCATGCACAGCACTGGATCCTGAATGGGCTCAGTCAAGTATAATGGGGGGATTCTGTTACACAAAAGGTATTTTACCTTTATGCATAGAATGCAATAAAAAACATGTAACCGGTGAAGTTAAAAGCCTCAGATGATTTACAGAGATGAAACAAATCTCCCTACATAAGGTTTTTCACGTATATCTGCGGTCTTTGGAAAGTGAAGCTAGTGTTAGAAATCTTAGTTTCTCTTTCAGCAGTGGGTGTGGAGGTTGGGCTTATACTGTGTGTGAGCCGATTGGATGAAAGGCACACATCCACACAGGTAGAGGAACGAAGAAATATGCAGAGCTGTAGTCTGAATAGACAAGCTTTCTGCTGATCTACCTCTAAGCTCACTCCCCAACGCAAATTTTCAGCTGCTGTTATCTCGTGTGTTGGAGAGCTTGTCAGAAGTGATTCTGCTGATAACAAAGGAATGGAGAAGCAGAGAGTAATGGCACTTAGAGCTATGGAGAGAGATAAGTAAACATTACATATACATGTGCTTAGGTCAAATTTCATGAATTGAGTTTACAACCACTTTAAGGTAAAAAAAAAAAAAAAAAATAACTTTTAGGCTTTAGAAACACTTTAATGTCAATTAAGTTCTCAATAAGAAAACCTAAATACTCTACTGTCCATAGCTTAGACACTGGTTCACTTTAAAGTCCAACTCAAGCCTTTTTGTTTTTCACTTAGCATAGGGTGAAGAATCGTTTGAATTACAGTAATACTTTTATTGCAGTCTACGTCCCTGCTGGTTTGATTTCCCCTTGATTCCTCTCTTTTGGCCACAGAGACCAGAAGTGATAGAAAAAAAAAAAAATTCACTGAATGATTTTATTAGCTCCTGAGCACCAGCCCAATTCTGAGGCAAATGCAGCAGGCTGTAGAGAAGCCTGCTGCTCTGTGTGTGAAAGTAGTAGTCAAACATTTCCTTTTCACCAGGGTTTTTTGTAAGGAAAGTTCAGAACCCCTGTTGTGTTTGTCTGCTGTCTGTTGCTTTATAAAATCCTAATATATTAAAGAGGTCCAGCCCCCCAAATACTGTAGCTGCTGATTTTTAATGTTCGGACACTTACCTGTTAGAGGTGCTCATCTTCACCGGTCTCACGATTAGATTACGATTATCTGGTCAACGATTCGATATCACGATTACCGACGAGCTCCCTCTTCCGCTTGGGTCGCCCTTCCTCCCTGCAATCTTCTGGGACACAAGTCCCAAAAGATTGCCCGGCTATGCAGGACAGCGCAGTGAGACATGCGCACCCGGCTGTGAAGCTGTAAGCTGTCACAGCCGGATGCCCACAGTAGTATTGCCAGCACCGTGGACAGGCGGGGGAGAGAAGGGAGGGTTTGGGTGGTCACGTCACTGGATTGGGACAGGCGAATGTCTTTAATAAAAGTCAGAAGATACACTTTTTTTTTTTTTTTTGGTAGCTGCTGTTTTAATAAACAAAAAATTGACTGGAACTCCGCTTTGAATTAAAAATAACCTTACTCCCTTAAAAAGTGCACTAATCCGGTGCAATACAGGGTACAGACATTCACACACACAGCTGCTGGGAGGTCAGGAGGGATTACAATCCACAGCTGACAAACAGCCTTGTGACGTTCCCTGTACTGTCTCTGTGCTGACCAGTGGCAGCTGGTGCTCAAAATTTTTGGTGGGGCGCAAAGAAACTGAAAAATACTGAACCTCCCCCATCAATCACAGCCTCACTGTGCCCGTCATACGCAGCCATCAATTCACTAACACCACCACAATGCATGGGCTGCCAGACAGTTCCCTGGCATTCCTGTTTGCACCTTCCAGCACACTAGGAGTCAACACAGTGGAATGTGCAAAAGGGAAGCCAGGGAACTGTCAGCACAGAGCGTGTACTAGGTGTAAGCAGAGTACAAACACATTTGTACGCTACTTATTGTTGGTAAAATTACTGTGTTTTAATAAATCCCGTGTTACAATCAATGAAGTGCCCCGCTGTATGTGCTTTTTAAAAAAATATGGAACTTCATAGTACAATACATCCCGCTCATGTGACTGCCCTGCCTGCCTCTCACGTCTCTCCTGACGTCAGCGGGGAATTCTCAGCCCTGCCCACCCCTAAAGTCAGCGGGCGGGGCTGAGAATTCCCTGTTGAGGTCAGGAGAGACAAGACACGCGAGAGGAGAGAGGCGGGTCGGGAAGTCATATGAGCGGGATGTATTGTACTGTGAAATTCGGTATGAAGTTCCATATTTTTTTTAAAAAGCACACGGGATTGTAACACGGGATTTATTAAAACACAGTAATTTTAAAAATATGCTCGAAGCGCTCTCCTGGGAGGGGCAGGGCAAGTCAGGATGACGTCACCCAGCAATTGATTTTCTGATTGTATGCATCAATGCCGCATCGGGGACACCCAAATCGCAATGCAGCGATTACTTTCAGCACCTCTATTACCTGTCCTGGAATCCAGCAATGCGGCACCCCAGCCAATGTTTCCATCGGCTCTTGGGTGCTGCTGCCACCATTGCCCGTAAGGGAAACCGGCAGTGAAGCCTTGTGGCTTCACAGCCAGGACCCCTAATGCGTATTGCGCTTTGTGAATGGCCCAGCGTCAGTGGAAGGGGGGCCAAACTTCCGGGGGACCTCACTGCAGCCAGGTCTCCCGTAAGTGAGGACAGGTACCCATTCCTCCCCCTCAAAAGTTGCCAAAAGTGGCACCAGTGAGGGGGAAAGCAGATAAACAGAGCTTCTCTTTAAATTTCTTGTCTTGCTGTCAAAGCGACAAGAAGTGAGCTGAAAGCTCCCCAAGGTCCAAGCAGCAATAAAAACTCAACACAGGTTATAGCCCTACCCACACTGTTCAAGACCAAAAAAGCTGGCTAAAGCTTTACTTTAAAGCTGAGATTTAGTATATATAAATGTTTGGGATACAGTACCAAACACATCAGTTATGTAGAATTGTGTCCCATTACCTGCAGGTGTCTGTTTCTGCTACAATAAATCATCCTTGCAGCGCCTCCTCAGAGCCACTGGATATGATCCTGTGTATTTGTTTTCTAGAACTGTGAGTTAAAGGGGTGGTAAAGCCTCTTTTTTTTCCATAAAAAAAAAAAAAATATGTTAAATGTACCTGCTCTGTGCAATGGTATTGCACAGCATGATCCCTTACCTCCATTCCTGGAGTATCCTGCCAGTGCCCCCATAGCAAGCCCGGTGCTATAGGGGGCACCCATGATTTAACTAACAGCAGCAGAAGCATACGGATCCCACTGCTGCCTATGGGATCAGTAAATTAAGAGAGAGAAGACCTGCAGCAGGAACAGAGCCAGATCACTGACAGGACCCAGCTAAGTGTTTAGGGGGGGAAGCGTTAATGGGGAGTTGTTTTTTTTACACTAATGCAGGGAATGCATTGGGCTACATGTGTCAAACACGAGGCCCATGGTCTGAATCCAGCCCAACAGGCCATTTCATGTGGACTTTGCACCTCACCTGAAGCACCCCCTCATCTATGTCCCCACCTTGTCTCAGCAAAGTTGGCAGCAGAACGCCGACTACAGATCCTGCGTCTCTTTGCAGCTGCAGCACCCCCTCATCTCTGCCTCGTCACTCAGTAGACTCTAGCTCTCCTCCAGACCATGCACTGATGTAAGGGAGGGTGGGGGGGGGATTGGAACTCTTGACATCTAATGTAAGGGAGGAGGGGTGCGCTAGACATCTAGTCTAAAGATAGAAATGATTCTTTGAGGGCAACCATAATGCTGATGCAGCCCACAATGAAATTGAGTTTGACACGCCTACATTAAAGCGCAGTTCCACCCAAAAGTGGAAATTAAGCACTCCTTACCCCCTTACATGCCACATTTGGCATGTAATTTTTCTTTGGAGGGGGGAGCTTACTTTTGACAGATACCTGCTACCACTAGGTGGATCGAGCGGAAGTTCTCCTCTCCCCCTCCCTGCAATCTTCTGGGTCACATCACAGGTCCCAGAAGATTGCCCGGCCACTGAGGAGAGGCAGTGCGCACCCGGCTGTTAAGCCGCAAGCTGTCACAGCAGGGTACCCACATTTGCAATGTCGGGGAGAGAGCCCAGGGGCCACATCGCTGGACCGTGGGACAGGTTAGTGTTAGTTTATTAAAAGTCAGCAGCTACACTTTTTGTAGCTGCTGACTTATAACACAAAAACAAGAACTCCGCTTTAAAAGTAAAAAAAAAAAAAAAAAAAAAAAAAAAAAAAAAAAACTGTTAGGCTGGCCATAGACTGAATCTCGACCGGTTCAGCAGGATACGGCCAAGATGTGGGCAGGCTGAATGTACCAAGTTGATCAATCAACTTGGGTACAACCAGGCTGCAGAGTTTTACTTGCGATTATCGCTAGTGGCTGCTATAGCTACTAGCAATAGTTACTGTCTTCTCCTGGCAGGGAGAAAACAATAGCTTGACAGGAGGGATTCCCCTGTCAGTATGTCTGTGCTGATGGGGAATCGTGCAAATTTCTTTCCTGCAATCACTGGAAATTTTCACTATGGCCTACATTAGGCTCGGTTCACATATGCGAATCGGATACTTTTTTAACCGCATCCAATTTGCATAACATGTCAATCGGACCGTCACACACGTCCATGGCAGCTGTGATTCTTTTCTGAAAAGGGTCATGTGTGATTTTGGGCCCAGTTCAAGTAAAAATTTGCACCTGAACCGGTGAACAAAACCGCGCTGGACTGCAAACTGCAGCCGGACATGTGTGAACCTAGCCTTAAACTTTAGAACCAATTTAGCAGCAGCCTCTGCTACAGAGAAAAGTTGTCACTCAGCCACCCCCCTTCTGTCATTTGTATTGCTCATATTACCATTCTCCCATAATGCATCACAATCTGTGAATGGAGGAGCAGCAGCTGAATGACAGGAGACCCACCACCCATCCACAGAGCACAATGCATGGTGTGAGAGCAAGTAATACGAGACCTGTGAATGGCAGAAGGAGGAGGAGAGGTGCAACATTTCTCAGGAGCAGTGGCTGAAGATAACTGCTCAGGACGATATCTGGCAGCTCTGAGGAAGAAGATGGGATACACACACCAGTACAAGTGGCTGAGATATAGATAGATATTTTTTTTTTCTCTTAGACAGACACACACACACACACTAAACTTCATATTCCCAGTTACATTACCAAATCAATTTCAAAAAGATCAAAAAGATTGTGACTTATTACCAGGTGACATACCTGTTAATAATTTGGGGCATACACTATAAACACGGGGGAAAGGTTGTTCACTATAAAGCGCAATTTGCAAAGAGCACTAACCCACAGCAGCCAATCAGAATCCACAGTGAAGACAGAGCAGTACAATAATTGGTTATTATGGGTCCTGTACTTTATTGATGTCATAGATAGGATGAAGTACACCATATACATTGCCCATGGGATATTCCAGAGCACAGGTGTCAAACAAGGCCTGCGGGCCGAATCCGGTCCGCCCAGCCTTGTCACGTGGCCCACAGCGGCCTCTGGCTCTCATCTGCTCTTACTCCCGTCACTTGTAAACACAGGAACTTCTGTGTTTACAGTGACAGCTATGGTCTCGGTGAGTCCCGGCTCCTGTTACTGCACATGCGCGGGTTTCAGGATATACAAGCCAAGCGCAGAGATGCTGCAGCCGAACAGGCAGCTTACAAAATGAACTTCTTACAAGCCGAGCGGTCGGCTGGAAACACACGAGCACAGGCTGGATGAACCACTTGAATGCCAAAAGTTGAGTGCTCATCCCCGGGGATTTCACAGGGGGTGGTGGTCGCTAGTGGCGCAAGATGGGCGTTAGTTGGGGGGTGGGGATGGGATTTGTCAGTGGGGGGGGGGTCTGTCAGTGGTGAGTGGCAGGGCAGTAGGTGGGGGATCTGGTAGTGGAGGGGCGTTGTGGGGTGAGTTGAACCCCCTTGAACCCTGCATGTAGCTCACCCATGGATCCTGCACTCTGTACACAGGACACTTTTGAACCCTGCACTCTGTCCACAGTGCAACTCCTGAACCCTGCACCTGCGTGTAGCGGACCCATGAACCCTGCACTCTGTCCACAGCGCAACTCCTGAACCCTGCACCTGCGTGTAGCGGACCCCTGTCCACAGCGCAACCCTGAACTCTGTCCACAGAGCAACCCTGAACTCTGCACTCTGTCCACAGCGCAACTCCTGAACCTGCGTGTAGCGGACCCCTGAACCCTGTAGCCTGCACTCTGTCCACAGCGCAACTCCTGAACCCTGCACTCTGTCCACAGCGCAACTCCTGAACCTGCGTGTAGCGGACCCCTGAACCCTGTCCACAGTGCAACCCTGAACCTGTGTGTAGCGGACCCCTGAACCCTGTCCACAGCACAACCCTGAACTCTGCACTCTATCCACAGCGCAACTCCTGAACCCTGTCCACAGCGCAACCCTGAACTCTGCACTCTGTCCACAGCGCAACTCCTGAACCCTGCACTCTGTCCACAGCGCAACTCCTGAACCCTGCACCTGCATGTAGCGGACCCCTGAACCCTGTCCACAGCGCAACCCTAAACTCTGCACTCTGTCCACAGCGCAACTCCTGAACCCTGCACCTGCGTGCAGCGGACCCCTGAACTCTGTACTCTGTCCACAGCGCAACTCCTGAACCCTGCACTCTGTCCACAGCGCAACTCCTGAACCCTGCACTCTGTCCACAGCGCAACTCCTGAACCCTGCACCTGCGTGTAGCGGACCCCTGAACCCTGTCCACAGCGCAACCCTGAACTCTGCACTCTGTCCACAGCGCAACTCCTGAACCCTGCACCTGCATGTAGCGGACCCGTCCACAGCGCAACCCTGAACTCTGCACTCTGTCCACAGCGCAACCCTGAACCCTGCACTCTGTCCACAGCGCAACTCCTGAACCCTGCACCTGCGTGTAGCAGACCCCTGAACCCTGTCCACAGCGCAACCCTGAACTCTGCACCCTGTCCACAGCGCAACTCCTGAACCCTGTCCACAGCGCAACTCCTGAACCCTGTCCACAGCGCAACTCCTGAACCCTGTCCACAGCGCAACTCCTGAACCCTGTCCACAGCGCAACTCCTGAACCCTGCACTCTGTCCACAGCGCAACTCCTGAACCCTGCACTCTGTCCACAGCGCAACTCCTGAACCCTGCACTCTGTCCACAGCGCAACTCCTGAACCCTGCACTCTGTCCACAGCGCAACTCCTGAACCCTGCACTCTGTCCACAGCGCAACTCCTGAACCCTGCACTCTGTCCACAGCGCAACTCCTGAACCCTGCACTCTGTCCACAGCGCAACTCCTGAACCCTGCACCTGTGTGTAGCGGACCCCTGTCCACAGCGCAACCCTGAACTCTGCACTCTGTCCACAGCGCAACTCCTGAACCCTGCACCTGCGTGTAGCGGACCCCTGTCCACAGCGCAACCCTGAACTCTGCACTCTGTCCACAGCGCAACTCCTAAACCCTGCACCTGCGTGTAGCGGACCCCTGAACCCTGTCCACAGCGCAACCCTGAACTCTGCACTCTGTCCACAGCGCAACTCCTGAAGCCTGCACCTGCGTGTAGCGGACCCCTGTCCACAGCGCAACCCTGAACTCTGTCCACAGCGCAACTCCTGAACCCTGCACCTGCGTGTAGCGGACCCGTCTACAGCGCAACCCTGAACTCTGCCCACAGCGCAACCCTGAACTCTGTCCACAGCGCAACTCCTGAACCCTGCACTCTGTCCACAGCGCAACTCCTGAACCCTGCCCACAGCGCAACCCTGAACCTGCGTGTAGCGGACCCCTGTCCACAGCGCAACCCTGAACTCTGCACTCTGTCCACAGCGCAACTCCTGAGCCCTGCACCTGCGTGTAGCGGACCACTGCACTCTGCCCACAGCGCAACCCTGCACTCTGCCCACAGCGCAACCCACCCCTGAATTCTAAGCTAACTATTAGTCTATTACATGTGGGTGCATGTAATAGACTAATAGTCTATTACTTACAAAAAAAAAAAAAATTAAATGCAGAGGCAATTATTTAATATGATAAAGAGTAGATACATAGTCTTTGGTATACAACCAGCCCCTTGAGGACAACCATATTGCTGATGCGGCCCCCGATTAATTTGAGTTTGACACCCCTGTTCTAGAGGATTGGGCTGGTCTAGCGAGTACCCCTCCCCCCATGTGTACCATGACCCCTCCACGCTGTCCCTGAAAGGCACGACCCCCATTTTCAGTCACGTCTACACGCTCCCCGTGCAGCCAAGAAAGCTTGGACAATCCCATAAGAAGGAAGTGAAATGGGTCTCAGTGCACACAGAGCCGCCCCCAATGGTCACCCCGGAACCCATTTACCTCCCCCGCTGCTGCACCCACATGTTCCTCCTACCTCTGACTCTATCCCCCACGCCGCCTCTCACACAGGCCACGCTCACCATCATAGTAATAGCACACTTTCTTCTTTGTTCCTTGTGTGTACGCCATGTTCCTTCCTGGGCTTCGGATCCACTAGAACTCGACTAGCCAGTGTTCATCTACGTCACCGGCACGTGTATCCAATGCCAGAGCGGCGTTGCCCGTCGGTGAGTTAATGGACAGGGAAGCGTCCAATAGCAGAGACAGTCAGTACGGCTAAGGCGGAGCTTCATTCATCGCCCTCCCAGGAAAAGGTTAGTTGAGAGGTTAGGTTGGCTCGTGCTGGTCGTCCTCCAATTTGTCATGTAGAATCGCGAGATTTCATCGCGAGAGGAGGCTCCCGCCCTTTGTCTCGTCATGGCCATTCATAAACCCTTGTTTGTCCTAGGGAAGCCCAGCTTTGTCCTTTGTTAGTCCCATTGTTAGAGGAAATGGGAGCAATACTAGACTGCCATTGCAAGCTTCATTTTGAAAATACCATCTGCCTGTTTGTGGGCACAGTTATTTGTCCCAGACCTGGAACAACCAGGCAGTGAGAAAGGCAAAACCCCTGATCTGTGATGGTTGTTCTTGGGCGGAGACGTAGTAAGCGGCTGTAAGCCCTATATTTTTTTGGAATATACACAATGATCTGCCAGCCAGCACTTTCTAAATTTAAATGACTGGTTGGGGGGGGGCAAAAAATGCCATGCTTGTATCCCCCCCACCACCTCATAATAATCGCATGGTATCACCAGTCAGCGAGAGCCCAGGGCAAACATCCCACCCCCCCCAGGATGTATGAGCATTATGTGTCAGCAAAGAAATGAGCAGCGATTTGTATTCTAACCCCTGAGCAAACAAAATTCCCCCTCCTCCAAGGACAAATCCACTCCCCTGCTGAAATCCCCCTCCCCCAGTACACATCTCCCCCCAAAAGAAAACCCACTCTTCCTAGCACAAACCCTGCACTGCTCCAATTTTCCTTCTGAGTACACATCCTGTCCCCCCCCATTCATCTTCCCCCCTTCCAAATTCTTCCTCCTAGCACTTATACCCCCGCCCCCATCATCCCTACTAGCACAAATTCCTACCTCCCCTACAAAAAAATAAAAAAAAACAATTCCCCTCCTAGTACAAATCCCCCCCCCCCCTCTACTATATCACCTTTTCTAGCATGAATTCCCCCTTCTAGCACAAATCCTCTTCCCCCCATCTCAACACAAATCCCCCCAAATCAACACTCCTAGCACCCAACCCCTCCCCCCTCCTCAAACTTTCCCTCCTAGAAGGATTCTTTCCCCCCTCTGCCCCCTCCCAACACAAATCTTTGCCCCTCCCTCCCAGCTCAAATCCCCCCCCCTAAATTCCCCCAGCACAATTACCTCCCCTAGCACAAATTCTTTACCGCTCAAATTCCCCCTCTGAGTACACATCCTGCCCCCACCCATTCAAAGTCACCTTCCCAGCACAAATCCCCAATCCCCCATCCTAGCATAAATCTACCCCCCTTCCAAATTCCCCCTCCTAGCAGATATACCACCCAATCAACCCTACAAACACAAATCACCCCCCCCCCCCCAATCGACACTGCTAGCACCCCCCTCAAATTTTCCCTTCTAAAATGATTCTTACCCCTTCTGCCCCCAAATTCCCCCTCCCAACACAAATTGTTGCCCCCTCCCAGCCCCCCTCCCAGCTCAAATCCTCTCTCCCCCCAGTAGCCAGATAGCCAGTAGCCAATGACAAATACTCTACTGCTCAATTCTCCCCTGCAAGTACGCATCCTGTCCCTCCCTCATTCCAAATACCCCTCCCAGGACAAATCCCCATCCCAATCCCCCCTACTAGCATAAATCCCCCCTTTCAAATTCCTCCTCCTAGCAAAAGAACCCCCCCCAATCATCCCTACTACCACAAATCCCACAAATAAAAAAATAAATACCCCCCCTAATACAAATCTCCTCCCCCTTCTACCATGTCACCTCTTCTAGCACAAATCCCCCCCACCTAGCGCAAATCCTCTTCCCCCATCCCAATACAAATCCCCCCAAATCAACACTCCTAGCACCCCCCCCCCAAATTTTCCTTCCTAGAACAATTCTTACCCCCCATCGCCCCCAAATTCCGGCTCCCAACATAAATCCCCCCCCAATCTCCTCATGGAGGAGGCAGCCACCCCCTTGCCCACCCCTTGCCCCGGCCCTGGGTATCGTGACCGGGGCCGTGGTGGTGATACCATGCGGTGTATTATGATCAGTGGAAAGCAAGCTTACTGCATGTGACCCATTCAAGTGAATGTGCAAGTGTCATCTCTGTTCGGTAAATATGGGGTTAAACATGCGTTGAGGAAGCATCACATTGCCTTCCCACTGCCTCTCAATCACCTCTGAAAAGCATTTTGAATGCACATTGCTCTTCAGAGGAGGGTTGGGTTTAGATGCACTAAATCTAGCGTAAAGGATTTAGTGCATCGACAGTAACAGCCTACATATATTTTCATTACAGGTCTCCTTTAAGGGCCTATTCACACCTGTGCATTTTTTATGAGTTTTCCATTTATATAAATGGAAATGCATCAAAAAGTATATCAGCACATGCATTGTCATCATGCATCATACGTGATGGGCATTATTCAATATAAAGTGCAGTCAACTCAATTCAAATAGACATGTATTTCTACCATTTTCAATGGAGAGGACCTTAGAAAGAAAAACACATCAGCAATCAATGTAAATAAGTCCTAAGGCAGGGCTCACAGCAGGGGGTCCGGTGCGTCCCTGTTCACCGGTTCAGGTGCGAATCGGGTCTGATTTTTTTTGTTTCGTTTTTTTCACACCCTGCAAGGTAAAGGCATAATGTGCTAGTATGCATCACAAAGGAAAGTTTACTTCCTCTTTAAGCAATCCTTTTGAAATTTTGAAAAAAAAAAAAAACAGCAAAAGCTACGGTAATGCTAAAGTGTCTGGCTGCCCGTTCCGCAGAACTTTTCTTTGTTGAAGAGCTACAGCCTGCAGCAAAATCTGCACATCCTACATTTCCAGGAATGATGTATTTGCCTTATGGCTCTATTCACTTGAATGGGTTGCATTTGATGGCAGTACTACTGGCCGAACAAGACATAGGGGATGCATTTTGTAATGCAATGTAGAAGACCCATGTAATCTTTTAGGTGGAGAGTCAAGAGGCAGTAAAACCATGGCTGAACTGCCTTTTTTTACTGCCCACAAGGACTAACAACAAGACCATGTTGTGGTCTACATGGATGATAAGGATAGGGTTAAAGGATAAGCTAACCTTTCAAATTCACCCATATTCAGGGTGTAACATGTGTGGTAGCATGTTAGGAACAGACTGGTCTCTGCTCACAATTTCAAAAAAATGGGTGGATGGAAAACTACAAGTCCCAACATTCTTTTTTTTTTTTTTTTTTTTTTTTTAATTCTTTATTTTTAGGGAGAAAAAGAAAACAAACAGCCATATTACCATTACATCGTACATATTCTAAGACAATAGGTGTACCATAATAGATGCAGGCTTTTCAAACCTAATTATACTTCACAAACAGACTCAAACTGGACCTATTGTTACTACATCAATGAACTTCACTAATCTCGGCTCTCCTATTATTTTTATCATCAAAAACCCAAACCAAACATAACCAAACCAAACCAAGAAAGGAGTGGGAAAAAAACCCTCAGAAAAGAATCCCCCCCAATCCCAGAGACGATGGACTACCTGCCTGCACTCCCACAACGTATACCGGAAGAGACCTCACTCCCCCCCTCCACTCCCTAATAACCTCTTCCCCTCTTCCGAGTATACAAATACCTCCCATGGGGCCCATGTTTCAGTAAAAAGTTTTTTTCTGTTTAGCGTCGTAAGCACTAGGTCCTCCATTATCCCCATGCTTCTAACTTTATTGAGCCACAGGGCAATGGGAGGTGGTCGTGGGTCCTTCCAGCACAAAGTAATACAGGCTTTTGCTGCATTCACCAGGTGGCAAAGTACTGATTGTTTGTAATTCCAAAGCGGGATATGTGAGCAATGTAACAAGAAGAAAGCCAGGTCATCTGGGATCTGAAAATCCGTAAGTTTTTGAGTAATCTTCTGTACTTCCAGCCAATACTGTCTAATCTCTGGACATGCCCAAAAAATATGCAGTAAGGTCCCTTGTCTCTCACCGCATCTCCAGCAGCGATCTGAGGCTTCTGGGAAAAATTTGTTAAGAGTTGAAGGAGTATATTACCAGCGTGTTAATAACTTGTGGTTAGATTCCTGGGTTTTCGTGCACCTGGATGATTTTAGCGAAAGATTTATGAGCTGGGGTGAAAATCCTGTCTAGATCTCTCTCCCATATTACTCAGGCCTGGCATTATAAAATCTTCTGGAGGTGATATCAACAATGCGTACATCTTAGAGATCGTATGGGGAAGAGGCTCCTTTTCCTCACAGCACATCTCGAATTTTGGATGTTCCAGGTTTTAAAAATAATGGCGTATTTGTAACGCCTGCCAAAAATTTATTTCAAACTGTTTTCCCTGCTGCACCAAAGAGTCTATCGTTGGCCATGTTATGGAGGTCAAAAAATGCCAAAAATTTATTTCAAACTGTTTTCCCTGCTGCACCAAAGAGTCTATCGTTGGCCATGTTATGGAGGTCAAAAAATGCCAAAAATTTATTTCAAACTGTTTTCCCTGCTGCACCAAAGAGTCTATCGTTGGCCATGTTATGGAGGTCAAAAAATGTGAAGCCTGAGAACAGCCCTTCTCCCTAAGTTTCCCAAATTCTCCTGGCTCTAATGGGGCGTACACACGGTCAGACTTTTCAGCTACAAAAGTCCGACAGCCCGTCCGACAAACTTTCGACAGGCTTTTGGCGGACTTGCGGCTGACTTTCTAAGGAACGGACTTGCCTACATACGATTACACAAAAGCCCGACAGATTCGTACGTGATGATGTACACCGGACTAAAATAAGGAAGTTGATAGCCAGTAGCCAATGGCTGCCCTAGCGTCGATTTTTGTCCGTCGGACTAGCATACAGACGAGCGGATTTCTGGGTCCGGCGGAGTTACGACGTAAAGATTTGAAGCATGTTCCAAATCTAAAGTCCGTCAGATTTGCGACTGGAAAAGTCCGCTGAAAGTCCGGGGAAGCTCACACACGATCGGATTGTCCCCCGGATTTGGTCCGTCGGCGTCCATTGTAGCCGAAAAGTCCAACCGTGTGTACACCCCATTAGTCTCAACATTCTGTGCGGCTGTCAGCTTGTAGTTTTCAGTGAACTACCATGGTGCTGTGAAGCGCATTGAGTCTTCCTGTCAGATTATATCTGCTTGCCCGGGCACACAGATACACTGACAGATCTGCAGGAGACCTGCATGGTATCAGCGATTTGCTGATCGCTCGGGCAATGCCTTAGAGGTTTCAGAAACAAAAAATAATAAATGCACATTTTTTTGCCTGCAACAAAAATTTGCATCTATTATTTTTTGTTGAAAGGTGAACTTATCCTTTAAGTTGGAGTAGGCAGTCTTCATTTGAAATAACAGGAAAGTGGAGACAGGGAAAGAAAGAAGTGCAAGGGGTGGGGATGGCACTGGACCCCTGAACACATGAGTGTCCTTTTATTAAAACATCAGGATTTGTAGATGCTGACCTTTATTTTTTTTCAAAAAGGCTGAAGAACCGCTTTAAAGTGGCTAGTTTTATCCTAAGTTAAACTTACTAATACGTTTTTTTTTTTTCACATCCCCTCTTAGTTTCATCCCTGCTTTTTGGTGTCTCTGTCCCCTCTCCGGTGCAGTTTTAGGACTTCCTTAATACCAGTGGTGTCGCTATGGGGGGCTGGGGGGGGGGGTGTTTCACACCTGGGTGACACCCGCTACAGGGAGGACACCATCCCGAGGGTGACACGGCCGTGCCTGGCATATGTTCTCTTATTATTTATTTATTTATTTATTTCAGGTACTTATATAGCGCCGTCAATTTACGCAGCGCTTTACATATGTATTATACATTCACATCAGTCCCTATACCCTCAAGGAGCTTACAATCTAAGGTCCCTAACTCACATTCATACCTATTCCTCTCTGTCTCACTCCTGCGCTGCTGCCCAAGCCTGTCACGATCTTCTCTCCACCCGGGCGGTGCAGCTGCACACTGTCCTCTCCTCTCCAGCTTCCACCCGGGTGTTCCATGTACCAGAGCCGCCCGAGCTGGTGCGGTAATGGGAGGAGGGGTGTAGGCTTGGAATTGGACGGGGGGATGTCCTGCACCGCCTGAGGTGAGGCGAGGATTTGTGAGAGAGAGGGGTCTATACTGATGGAGGGGGGTCTGTAGTGAGGGGGTTTATACTGATGGAGGGGGGTCTGTACTGAGGGGGTTTATACTGATGGAGGGGGGTCTGTAGTGAAGGGGGGTCTATACTGATGAAGGGGGGGGTCTGTACTGAGGGAGGAGGGGTCTGTACTGAGGGTGGTCTATACTGAGGAAGGGGGGTCTATACTGATGCAGGGGGTTTATACTTAGTAGGGGGGTCTGTACTTAGTGGAGGGGGGTCTGTACTTAGTGGAGGGGGGTCTGTACTGAGGGGTGACTATATTTGGTGGAGGGGGGGTGACACCATGTTTTACCGCACCGAGTGACACTAACCCTAGTGACACCACTGCTTAATACCTGTCTTTGCACATGTGCAGGGGAACTCACACATGCGTAAATGTGCTGCAGGGCTTTCGCAGAAGCCCTGCGGAACATCTGTTGCACATGCAGAATCTTGTGTGTGGGGGGGATGCAGACATAATTCTGGGCTTCTTGCCTAGAATAAATCTTTAAAAAAAATCTATTTCCGACTGGAAGAGAGTGAGTTGAAGGAGGCAATGCAAGATAAGATTTGGTTTAGGCCCCTTTCACACTAGCAGACCGATTGGGTCCTCCTGTAAGTTTTTTCAGGCAGACCAAATTGGATTCTCCAGTCTCCTCAATAGAGCGGCAGGTGTCCGTTGACACCCACGGACATCCGGTCCTTTCCACTAAAAACAGACGGATCCCATCAGTCTGGTGGATCGGATGGCAGTTGGGTGTCAATTGACAAGAGGACCGTTTACATCTGACCACCCATAGAGGAGAGCGGGCTGTGTCCGTGTCCGCTCTGCGTAAGTGGATTCCCTGCTGAGCAGATGGACTCCAACAAAGCCTGACCCGTGTGGAAGGGGCCCTTAAGGTGAATGTCCACTTGAAAGAATAAGTCCTTAATTTTGATTAATGTGTTTTGTTCCTCATGGGACAATGTAATCTTCCTATGTGCTGCCAGATGCAGTATATCACACAAAGAGTGGTAGATAAGAGGTCAGGGTCACATATAGCACCAAGCATCAATTAAATATATAGTTTGATCTATTTATAGACATAGAGGGAAACCTTCATAATAAATCCATTTATTCCAAAGTGGGCAGCAATATAGAGTTCATCACGACTATCGGTGTGGGACCACTCGTAGGAAAGAGGATTTTTTGTTACCATTACCATTGAGCTCTACTTGTGGCCTGTATGTACTGTGGCAATGCCTTTGGTGGTGCCCTACACTGGCACTAGCTTTTTTGAAGACTATAATGTCCCTTGTTCCTCTCTTTTCATTATTCTTAGCATCCGTTCATGGCTTTTAGAGGGGTGGGTGTGATGAACTATATATTGCTGCCCAGTTTGAATGAAATGGATGAGGGTTGCCCTCTATGCCTATAAATAGATCAAACAATATATTTAACTGATGCTATATGGGACCCTGATCTCTCATCTACCACTGTTCATGTGATATACGGTATCTGGAATATTTTCTCCGGCCGTCGCTGTTGTAGCATTTCTATGTTTGCACCTTCTGCTCCTTAAGAAGCGAAACTACGCAAAACATGTCAAGCTTTATGTGAAGGGGGTGGTGGAGCCCCACTACTATGTATATTGCTCTGATTTTCAGTGTGCAATTATCACATTGTTATATGTGATATTGGCCATCACCCTAATCGACATAAGTTGCAGAATGCTACTGTGTTTGTTTATTTGCAATGGTTTTAAGATTTTATTGAGCAATTAATAAAGTTTTGTATTTTATATACAAGAACATTTGGTGGTGGTGGACTGTGGGTCCAATTCATTTTGGTTATATGTATTTCATGAAAGCATTTTTAATTTTCAGCCTTTTTCACACCTGCCTAAAACTTTTGC
The DNA here is from genome assembly GCF_042186555.1 of Aquarana catesbeiana. Classification (NCBI taxonomy): domain Eukaryota; kingdom Metazoa; phylum Chordata; class Amphibia; order Anura; family Ranidae; genus Aquarana; species Aquarana catesbeiana. Next base: position 405,899,246 of record NC_133325.1, read on the forward strand.
AATGTATTAAAACATTTGCACCATAAACTTTGGATAAAAACACTACCACTAAACATAAAAACAGTGTTCTCCTCTCTTTTCCATATCTCCAAACAAGCTTGAAAAAATTATTCATACGCCCTTGAAATGGTTCCACATTTTGTCATGTTACAACCAAAAACATAAATGTATTTTATTGGGATTTTATGTGATACACCCACACAAAGTGGCACATAATTGTGAAGTGGAAAGGAAAATTATAAATGGTTTTCAAAATTTGTTACAAATAAAATATGTGAAAATTGTGGGGTGCATTTGTATTCAGCCCCCTTTACTTTGATACCCCTAACTAAAATGTATTCTAGTGGAACCAATTGCCTTCAGAAGTCACCCTAATTAGTAAATAGAGTCCACCTGTGTGTAATTTAATCTCAGTATAAATACAGCTGTTTTGTGAAGCCTCAGAGGTTTGTTAGAGATCCTTATTGAACAAACAGCATCATGAAGGCCAAGGAACACATCAGACAGGTCAGAGATAAAGTTGTGGGGAAGTTTAAAGCAGACTTAGGTTATAAAAAAAATATCCCAAGCGTTGAACGTCTCACAAAGGCACTGTTCAATCCATCATCCGAAAATGGGAAAGAATATGGCACAACTGCAAACCTGCCAAGACATGGCCGCTTCCACTTAAACTGACAGGCCCGGCAAGGAGAGCATTAATCAGAGAAGCAGCCAAGAGGCCCATGGTAACTGTGGAGAAGCTGCAGAGATCCACAGCTCAGGTGGGAGATTCTGTCCACAGGACAACTATTAGTTGTGCACTCCACAAATCTGGCCATTATGGAAGAGTGCCAAGAAAAAAGCCATTGTTGAAAGAAAGCCATAAGAAGTCACATTTGCGGTTTGCGAGAAGCCATGTGGGGGGACACAGCAAACATGTGGAAGAAGGTGCTCTGGTTAGATGAGACCAAAATTTTACTTTTTGGCCTAAAAGCAAAATGCTATGTGTGGCGGAAAAACTAACACTGCACATCAGCCTGAACATACCATCCCCACTGTGAAACATGGTGGTGGCATCATGTTGTGGGGATGCTTTTCTTCAGCAGGGACAGGGAAGCTGGTCAGAGTTGATGGGAAGATGAATGGAGCCACATACAGGGCAATCTTAGAAGAAAACCTGTTAGGAGTGTCTGCAAAAGACTTGAGACTGGGCCGGAGGTTCACCTTCCAGCAGGACAACAACCCTAAACATACAGCCAGAGCTACAATGGAATGGTGTTAGATCAAAGCATATTCATGTGTTAGACTGGCCCAGTCAAAGTCCAGACCTAAATCCAATTGAGAATCTGTAGCAAGACATGAAAATTGCTGTTCAGACGCTCTCCATCCAATCTAACAGAGCTTGCGGGTTATTTTGCAAAGAAGAATGGGCATAAATGTCACTCTCTAGATGTGCAAAAGCTGGTAGAGACATCCCCAAAAAAGACTTGCAGCTGTAATTGCAGCGAAAGGGGGTTCTACAAAGTATTGACTCAGGGGGGGCTGAATACAAATGCACGCCACACTTTCACATGTTTATTTGTAAAAAAAATTGAAAACCCATTTATAATTTTCCTTCCGCTTCACAATTATGTGCCACTTGTGTTGGTCTATCACATTAAAATACAAAATGTGGAAAATTTCAAGGGGTATGAATACTTTTTCAAGACACTGTATGGCTGGAGTAGTGGAAAAACAGATGATGTAGAGAGACTGGGGGGGTTAACACATGCAATATTTGGTTGTTTTTTTATTTTTGGAGGGGGGGGGGGTTACCACAAATTCTTTAAAAATGGGAGGTAATGGTTTTGCATAGAGCAGTCCTGATCCTCCTCTTCTGGGGTCCCCCTCTGGTTCTCCTGGCTCCTCCCCCTGCTGAGTGACGAGAGCCACGCTCTGTGTGTCCCCCCCCCCTGCTCTTTCCTCACAGGCTGTGATTGACAGCAGCCAATGGCTCCCGCTGCTGCCTCCATATCCAGTGAGGAGAGAAAGAGTGGAGAGAGATGCTGCTCACCAGCACAGCACTGGATTCAGATAAGGCTCAGGTAAGTATCTGGGGGGCTGGGGGCCTTATGAACGGAAGGTTTTTTACCTTAATATAGTTTTAGTTTTATTTGGTGATCCAGCCAGTAAGTCTGCTGTTTTTCCAACAGAACAAAGCTCTCCTGCAAATGTAGCAGCTGAAAAGTACTGAATCTCAAAAATGGGATTTTAAAGGCAATTATAAAACAGAAAAAATACTATAATAAAGAAATTATATATATATATAAAAAATACAAATATACTCCTTTAGCTGACAAAGCAAATGTAGCAGTTAGAGTGTTGAGACAAACCATTTACCACAGACAGATGTGCTTACAATGATCAGCTTTTATTTTTTAATGTAAAAACCCTTTATTCAAAAAAAAGCAGAACTGTTGCTGTAATTGCTCCTGCAACTGCAGTGTGAGCTGGAGTTTGGCTTCAATTTGTTAGTGTATGTAAATCTGCTTGTACATCTAATATTCCATCTAATATCCCCTCCCCCAGATTGACAATACTGCTTACCAAGGGTGCCCCCTTGTTCTCATTCATCCAGAGTGGGGGCACTCTAATACAGAAGGTGTGTTACTGGGCCAGATTACTCATTCATCCAGAGTGGGGGCACTCTAATACAGAAGGTGTTACTGGCCAGATTACTCATTCATCCAGAGTGGGGGCACTCTAATACAGAAGGTGTTACTGGCCAGATTACTCATTCATCCAGAGTGGGGGCACTCTAATACAGAAGGTGTTACTGGCCCAGATTACTCATCATCCAGAGTGGGGGCACTCGAATACAGAAGGTGTGTTACTGGCCAGATTACTCATTCATCCAGATGTGGGGGCACTCTAATACAGAAGGTGTGTTACTGGCCGGATCACCAGGGGAAAATGGAGAGTAAAAAGCCTACGAAAAGGAACCTAATGCGGCGCGCTATATGGACTGGTAAAATACAATACCACACAAAGTCAATTCACAAAAAAAAAGAAACACATTCATTATTTATCTCATGTTACAGGAAGTTGATATTTTAGAAGTCTACAAACTAACACTGGTCAGTAAGTTAAAAGTATACAATGTATCAACGTGGAAATGTTATGCCCTTAGCTCAGGGATGTAAATAAATTGTAACATTTCACTAGAAGGCAGATTGTTTTTGTGAAAAAAGGCATACAAAGGATGTGTTCATTGTTTCACAATATTTCTGTGTTACTTCATTCATAGAACAATGTTCCTCTAATGCAGTGTTAGCCTGTAAAAATACAATAAAACAATGTAAAAATAACACTAAAGTTAGGTGCTAAATATCACAAAACATAAATATTTAACAGATTTGTTAAAGTGGTGTGTAAAGGCACAAGGTTTTTTACCTTTGTACATTCTATGCATGAAGGTTAAAAAAAACTTCTGTGTGCTGCTCCTGATGGTGGAGATGGGTTTTACGGTATGCTAGTTCTAAGTCACAGTCTTTAGGATCACCCCCACCGGGGAGGTGAGCAAGTCCGTGGTTCGGTAGCAGATATATTGTAGCAGGTAGGGATCAAGCAGAAAGTGTAGTCAGTAAACAAGCCAAAGGTCAGTAACAAGTAGTAGCTGGATAGGATCAGACTGAAACATAGTGTCAATGAACAAGCCAAGGGTCGGGTAACAAAGTGGCTAGTGAAGATAAGGACAGCAGCAGGTATGCAAAGAGCAATTATTGTGCTGGAGAGAGCACAATAATCTGGCAAACACGGAAATGCAGAGACATGGCTTAAATAGGGAAGTTCATGGGAGGCGTAAGGGGTTCAAGAGAAGCAAGACACAAGGTAAGGCATCCCTGGTGGCACAGCAAGAAGAGCCCATTTACCAGACAACACAGAGGTTGCAGGTTCAGACCCAGGTCCTGATACTATGGGGGAGATTTACTAAACTGGTGCATTCAGAATCTGGTGCAGCTGTGTACATAGTAATCAATCAGCTTCTAACTTCAGCTTGATTCAATTAGGCTTAGACAATAAAATGTTAGAAGCTGATTGGGTTTCTATGGAGAACTGCACCATATTTTGCACTCTCCAGGTTTAGTAAATCTCCCCCACGTACCAACAGGCCTCTGGCTCCTTTTTTGCAGCTGCTTTGTTCCTTCCCAAAGATACAGGCCTATCTAGAAAGAAGAGCAGTAACTTGATGTCATGTGTTCTCTGGTACAACTAGACCTTTGGCTATGCTGGGTCCTCCTAAATCTTTAGCATTAAACATTTATCTGCGCACCTTTTTTTTGCATGAGATACGGGTTTCCTGCCAAAATAGGGTGCTAGCTAAGGTGTGACTCCAAGCCTGGGGTGCCTGCCTTACAACAATGGGAAAGTGGAGATTAATAAAACACTTCTGTAAAAAAATTATCTTGTGACCACAAAGATTTCCCAAAAACAATTTGAGAAAAACTTGGGGTATGTAGCAGGCAGAATTTTCCACGTATCCATTACATGCAGCTCTCACTTGATTGTGAACAGTGTCCCTTATGTGCTACAGTGCCATGTACAGTACCCATTTGTGATGTTACGTCTAAGGTTACTACTACAAGTTCCAAGTATCCCCATATTTAAAACAGCACACTAACAGGTTTTCATCACTTTCTAAACTGATTATAGTTCATTTTTTATGGGTTTTGCTATATTATTTTTTCCCTTATTCTCGTGAACAGTGATTTGGTTTTTTCTGTCTCATTTGTCTTCAGCAATCCAAATAACTTACCAATTGTCTATGTAATACAGTTCTTCTGTCTATATTGCAGAGTCTTATCTATTCCTTTGACTGAATATATATAACATAGGTAAATGTCATTGATGTTGTTACTTTATAACCATTTTGATACTAAAAAAATT